>NC_137674.1:42496433-42548933 GCF_963989245.1 Nansenia antarctica
TATGGACACACACACACAAACACACACAGAGTTTCAAATGGCCTCACACACATACACACAGCAGAGTTTAAAATGGTAACAGACTGCCTGCCATGTGATAGAAAGCAACACTACACTCACTGGCCAGGAATAACCCCGCGGCAGTGTGTGTGTGTGTGTGTGTGTGTGTGTGTGTGTGTGTGTGTGTGTGGGTGTGGGTGTGGCGAACAGGCCTTGTGGTACTCATTCATGGTCAAACATGGACAGACTGAATGGATGAATGGTTTTGGTCTGCGTGGCTGCTTAGCGCTACACAAAAGCTAGCTGCATCAGTACTCCGAGCCATGCTCTCTCCCAGTCTCAATGCTTTCTGAATCGGCTTCGACGAATAAAAGCAAGTGCCTAAGTTGAGGATGTACAAACCCAAGGAATTTCAGCTTCTAAAGATAGAGACAGAGGTTTCAGCCCATTGAGTTCAGGGCCAGGGGTTGATTCGGAAATCAGCATACAGTCGGATTCTGTGGTGGCCAAAACCCCCATGTGTGATGCTGAACTTCATTCTGAGGATGCCCATAGCTGCTACCTTAGTGTCCACTAATCATCCTGGGGTCTACAAACAAGTCATTGTGGACCATAAACAACAAATATTAGACATCCATACATGTTTAGGTTCATAATCAAATCGTTGTCATCCAGAGGTTTGTACAGGCTATATGTGTGTGTCTGTGTATGTGTGTAAAGCGTCAGTGAAGCTCGTCTCCATGGGGTCTGCACTAAGGTGAACCCCCTGCCATGCGATACCCCTACCCTGCGGCACTTTGGCAGGATTCACAGCACAAACCGCCCCTGACCAGTAATAACTGGATGGAGCCCCATTTATAAACTAATGGCCAGATTAGGACTGTGTGTGTGCGTCTGTGTGTCTGTGTGTGTGTGTGTGTGTGTGTGTGTGTGTGTGTGTCACATTCACACACAGCAGCAGTATGGTGTCCTGGGAAGTGTGTGTGGTCTTGCCTGCCTGCCTGGCGGCACACCAAGAGGGGCCATGGGTGATCACGTTTCACCCCAGCGTTGGGTGGTGACCTCCTGGGAACAGCCACTGCGTGTGTGTGTGTGTGTGTGTTTGTGTGTGTGAGCGAGCGTGTGTGTGTGCGAATGAGTGAGTGCTTAAGATCCCTCAGGTGTACAGTTTTACGCAAGATGACAGAGTCAGATACCTAATATCTGACAATTTGAAACACATCCTGGAGACACCATCTGTCATTCTCTGTGGGCTAAAAACAACGCAGGCCATGACTGAACTGAAATCAGAGAAAAAAAGTGATATCTGCTCATAGACTGTTACGCCTCCATAGTAACCATGGCATCCGTTATCAGACAGTGGAAATAGTTTGGGGGAGGCTGGAGGAAACAGGTTATGAGTGTGACACCTTAATGTCAATGTGAGGGAGGACCTAGGGTAAGTATCATTGTGTGAAATTAAGATCTGAATGTGTGAAGGAAGTGGACAAGGTCAGTGAGGTCACTGGGTGAGCGATGATTTGTGAAAAATAATTATGTCTTGGGCGGTACAAACATTCTATTTTCGCTACTTGCATTGAGAAGAGAAGACAAAAGCAAAAGCAAAAATAGAGTAGATTTTTATTTATTTTTTCCTTAAAGAATCAAGTTATGTTGTGTGAATTTAATTCAAATGCAAGTATTGATTTGCCAGAGTTAATTTTGCAGTTCAGTTCCCCATGGCAATTAGACCGAGACTGAGAAGGTCTTCTGGTTGGTGTCCATGTTGAAACGCTGTATAGTCCAGCAGAAAAACGAACCAAAAGAAATACATGCATTTTCTGATACAAACATGAAACGTGGGACATTAATAATAGTCATCATGGGAAGTATCATAGGATGGTATGTGTTCTTTTTACATCCCCTGAGGTGTTGATGAGAAATGTCAATTCCTTCTGTAAGTCCTCACTCAAACCCCTATAGGTGCCCTGGTTCCGGGTCAGACCTGGGTTGAGATAGTAGGCCTATTTGTTTTCTTTCCAATAAGGTGCGTTTCATTTAGCTTGACTGGCACAATAGCATCAATGGGTTTAGTTCCACTAGTGCAACCCTAGCCCGCCTTGAGCGCTTGGTGAGCATAATCAAGTGCACCTACAGTAGTGTATTTGAAGTACCAAAGCGGTAACAATTTCTATGAGGCACACACATACATTATAGCAGATTTTAAGTCATTATAGGTCTATATGATAGCTTATAATGTCTTCCTAATATGTTATGTCTGTCTATCAGACCTTTTTTAAACTGACAGAAAAGTTCAGGATAATCATGAGAGACATGATATATGGAATATTCAGTCATACAAGCTTATAACAACTCTTATTATGCACTATGAACACATTATAATGGTGTGCTTTAAGTAAAGTGTTACCAAAATAGTTAGGTTTGATAGTGGTCCTATTTTAATTCCCACAGTTAGTGTCAGGGGTAGAACACTAGTCTCACTGTGTGAAAAAAAAAGGAACTCTACAGTTTGTCCCCACAGAGAGTCAGCCAAGCATGGTACAGTAGCAACCAACACAACAGACACGGTTTCCACTTCCCCCAGTCTATACACATATTGAAAATATAAGGAGATTTAAAGATATCAGCTATTTTTTTTTTTTTCAATAACAATCAATAACTCTTCATGGGAGAAATGTCCCTAATTATACTTTAATTAGGTTTAAAATTAAATATGGATGAAAGGTGACGCAAAAATCCTTACAGTGCTGTATGTCAATAAACTAAATGTCTTTAGTTTTGCATTGAATGACTGATAACAGAGAAAGTGTGAAACCTCTTGGTTGACAAATGACTCAGAAGATAGGAACCGTGTGCCAAAGTGTCTTTCATGTGGGAGATTTCATTCAACTGTTAACATTCTTTAGCCTGCAAATAAAAGTACATATGTGGGTCGTTCCACACCTACAGAATTTCCATGAGGGAAAAATAGATATAATTACCATATTAAGCATGATTTTTTTTTAAATGACGGTAAGATCCTAATTGTGTTGACACATTTATTTTCAACTTACTTTACTACACTACATATGTATTATAATGGAGAGATCTGCGAATATCATGCCAGAACCATAAATGTTATGTGTACATTTTTTGTGTTATTAAAATGCTGCCTATAAATCAAGTTAGACTCAAAACAAATCCAGAAACTCCCAAAAAATGGAAAAAGCTGTTAGGTGTTAGAGAAAATAAAAATGCTCCAGCTAGGGCTGTGACGGTCGTGGAATTTTGGGTAACGGCTGGTTATCATGTAAATAATCATTAGAATAATCATCATAACCGTTTCACAATGGGGACACAACTGTAACACAAGACAGAGGCAGAATAACCTTGTGGTTGACTCGACTGCTGTTGCTATTACTAACTAATGAACACATCCAACGTTTTTAAGAAGATCTATTTATCAACAGAAAACAAGAACATCAGGCATAAAATCCATTTTGTTTCCAACATAACAAAAGTGCCTGCCTTATGAACACATGGATCAGACATATTGCTTTTTAATAAATAGTATACACAAATGAAATAACAACAGGCAGGGTCTATTGTAGTCAGTGCAAAAAGACTGTTGTGCATGTCCTTTTAAAATAAGAGCGTGTGAAACTCTCTGTCCCTCAAAATACAAAATCATTTGATAGATTATTGTAGCAAGACAGTTGTTAATAATGTATATGTTACACTCATGCTATTAGGTAATGTATATACAGTACATAAAAATAAATCCACTTTGAAAAATTCTAAAATCAATGCATTTTGGGTGCATGCTGCCCTTGACTGCACAGTCAGGTGTCAGATTGCTATATTATATCATGTGGTTATGTTATACTGTATGTTAAACACTCATCCTGGCTTTCTGAGATCTGGCCAGTGACCGGGATGCTTGAACTGTAAACAGACATGAGGAAAAATCTTGTTTTCCAATCCGCTCTCAAAGTGAAAAAAAGAACACTTTTTACGCATTTTGACTGAATTTAATGGTAACTTTGAGCAACGAGAACGAAAATGAGTTGCTGTGAATGCATGTTCTCGGATTGACCTGGATACAAGTTTCAACAGGATGCCGTGTACAGTACACGTTCCTAAGAGGAGATATATTCAGTGGCGTCTTATTCCCTTCCGTCCCTTCTCTCCTCTCATCATCCCTTCTTCTCACAAGAACAGAGTGATGACATCTGACCTTAATAAAAAAGCTGAGGAACTATTGATGTCCTAGTCCCAAACGGTGGCATCTTCTGTGCAGAGGTGTGTATTCATTACACCTGTCCCAAACCCAAGCAAGGGAGTTTCCGTCCTCTGGGACCTACTCTTTGGCTATGTCCGTTTTCTGAGCCCGTCATCCCAACTCTCCTCTTCTTTCAGCTCAGCGGCTGCTTTCAGCTCAGCGGCTGACATCACTTATTGCCCCTGGGCGTTTCTGCTTCTGTCTCCATATCGCGCCCTCACACTCACAATAGAGTTTCAAGGGAAAGTCAGGTGTTACCGGAATACGATTGGTTTACTCGTTTTACCTCTGAGGAGTCACGCTATCAGAGGTTTCTATAGCATTCGCTGCCAACACAACCAACTAGGAACCCATCATTATAAAATAAGAGACATGGATATGACCATAACATGTAACAAAGACACAGGTTGTAGGTCATAAGAGCAGCAATGTAGCCTATTTCTCCATCTATTAACTAGTGATGTGCAGTTCACTGACTAATCGTTCTTTATGAACAACTCTTGTTGCTAAGAGATGTTAAGAGGGGTCCTTCCAGGATTAATGAATCAAACAAACTAAATGAATCAAAGTAGGGTTAGTCAATGTAAAAATAGAATTGGTCACAGTATTACTTTAAAAACATATCCTAATATATATCGTTAATTGCTGAAGTATGGTGGAGAATAAAATTACAGAACTGCAGTAGAAGTGTATGGGTGGTTTTGTAGTCTGGTGAAACAAAGTGTCATGTTTTCAAACGCTAGGTTTTCTTTGCCTTGCAGGAAGTGGGACACTACACTTGTGGTTATGCACATTGCTGACATTTTAAGAACTTTGACCAACTATTACCAATATGAGAACAATATCACGATATGCTCCAAATATGACAATATTTGATAATATTGAATATCGGGCCAACCCTAATTAAAAGATCTTATTCTTTCAATTAAACAAGACCGAAAGAACCGATTCAGTGAAAAGACTGAAAAAACGAATTTCCCATCACTTCTATGAACTACCTCCTAACTCGATATACAGTACATCTCTCTATTTCTCTCTGGAGTTCAATCATAGCAAAGTTTATGCAGTGTAATATCTTAGAAAGTAGATGCTACTGCCTAGATAGATGCTACTGCTACTGCCTGGGAAAACTAGAAGCACAAGTCTACATGATACTAGTAGTTTTTTTATAGTGCCCCAAAAAATATTATTTGACTGTATTAATACTGAAAAATAAGTTATTTTTACATTATGATAAGTTATTACATTATTGGTTGTTACAAGCCCTGGTGAATAGTTATTTCCATCACTCTACCTCTCTCTATAGCATATGTAAGGTCTGGTGAAAAAGTCCTCAAGTAGGGCAAGGTAATTTGTAAGTCTTTTTACAGATTATGAAAGTGCAGATTGTAAGCTTTCAAATGACGTCTCATACATTGAAATCTGAAGAAAAAAATTGTTGAAGAAGATATGCTTATTTGAATGTTGGTACACCTCAAACAGAGAATGGGAGAAACTCGCTCTGAATCAAAACACACGCAATACAGCAGCTAGTAACTGGCAGCTAAGAAGGCACATCACTATGAACATCTAACTGCAGGTTTAGCACATCACAACATGCTGATAGAACATCAACATGCTAAAAACACATAAACACTACACATAATTAGATGATCACGCAGTGAACACGTCCTAAAACATACGTTTGTTTACAAGCCATGTATCACTTACCCAGTAGCCTACGGCAGACGATACAGTGAAATGTGAATCCCATTCACAAATTATAAGTATTTAGTGATCCTAAAACTGTTGTGCGACATGTGGACCTTTTCACCAGACTGTGTCACATATGCATCAACTTTATACTACAAATCATTTTTTAATCCTATAATCAAAGTCCTTGGACTATGCCCAAAGAAACACATCTCAGGGCCTTAACAGCTTCATCAGTGCTAATTGAACATGATGAGTCAAATCAACGCGAGCTCCAAAGAGCTGCCTGGTGTCATCGGAGGATGAGCAAATTATGTGCCCAATACATGGCAATTACCACCACCCAGCAGCCATTTCTGCATCATTAGAGTTAATTCATTCACTGCTGGCCAAAGGATTTCGGACTTTTCATAAAGGGATGAGTAGATTATTATCTCAAAGGAGCCCTATCGATTTCATTCTAAAATCTTTAATAATGTCTTTAATCATCTTTTTTTTTGTCAAAAAGACTACAAAACGAACCATAGAAAAAACTAAATGGATTTTTAAGTACAGTACCAGTCAAACGCATGGACACACTTAACCCCATTCAATTGAGTCAAACATTGTCAGTCACTGAAAAGAGCATCACAAGTTTGAATTTCATTCATGCGCTACAGGTTTCATAGAAAAGACGCTTACTACAGTCGGACGGATTGCTGCCCTTCACATCGTGACAGTGTTAGGCCTTGAGTTCTAAACCAAAAGACCAGAATGAGAAAAGCCTTCTCTCAGCAAGTACATCTTCAAGCAAACAAACACTGGATAGTTGTATTCTGTCCTATTCTAATGCATTCTCACAGGAGAATGCTAGAATGTCATACCAAAAGCTTTGTTTTCAAAATTGGAAATACAGAGAGCATAATTAGCTATGCTGTATCATTGCTAGCATGAGTGGTTGTTTACCACCTACTGTACTGTCATCTGTCCCAGAGACTTTCATAGCACATAATCACTAATCCTGTCACATCAAAGAGCAAACCATGTCTTCTGTTGGCCTAAACATGTAGATGAATGTGGAAGTGGTATAATCTGTTACGACAGGTGTAACCTCCACCGCATAAGGGCACATTTGCGCTGTAGGCAGCTTATTTCTGCCCTTACATCAGCCAAAGCAAACAGCTTTATGATCCTGTGTGTGTGTGTGTGTGTGTGTGTGTGTGTGTGTGTGTGTCTGTATGTGTGTCTGTATGTGTGTGTGTGTGTGTGTGTGTGTGTGTGTGTGTGTGTGTGTGTGTTTGTGTTTGTGGCTTTCATCACTCCCACCTCCACTCCGTCATGGACGGGGAGGATTTCAGTGCTGTGTCTGTTGTAAAAACAGTGAAAATATTGACACTCTACTACCTGTGTTTGTAAGCAGAAGGCTACATATAAAGTCATATAAAATCATCTAATGTGGGGTTAAACTAATTAAAGTTAACAAAAATAAGAAGTATAGGTAGACCTACCAAATACTTGCAGTGTTTTCACTGATATCGATTTAGTTCATGAATGAATAAGTAGTTAAAACTTAACAAATTGGCAACAGAATGACCAAAACGGTGACGTAATTACTGAAATTGAATTGGCTACATTAACTTATTGTACAGAAGCTAAAATTATTCTTTGGGCGGTCCCTGAGGGATGACCCTTTAAGGAACAGTTTTGGGCTCCATGTAGAAACCTGTTCACTGAGGGTTCTACAGACGAAAAACTGTTCGTAATCATACAGTAGTGGTTACACAACTGCATCAACATCCTCAACTCATGCTCCAATAAATGGGAGACTTTGTTGTTGTTGAGTATAGTGGGGAAAGTGAAGCTAGCAAATCACATGTATGTAGCACAAGTAACTTCCATTGAGAATGATGATATACATGTCGCACTCTTCTACAAAAAGGATCAAAGGATTTATCTTCATAATTTAAGTGCACACTGACACATATGGTGTGGTGTCTCTGAGACAGATTCTTAGGATTCATTTTTTATTTTGAAGAAGCTATCTCTGAGGCAAACTAGGAGCAGAGTCACTGTGTTTGTCCATTTTTTTGGAAAGCCTTATTGGGCTGAGAAATCAGAAATAAACAATAATAAACATATCCAAAACCAACAGTTTGTAACTTCATCCAAAAGAAGAAAAATACTGGCAGCTCAGCAATCTCAAACGGCATTGTAGGCCACGGAAGACTTCTACAGTGGATGACCGAGAAATATGAATGAATGAATGAATGAATGAATGGACTTTATTGTCATTGCTACAGTACAGGTACCAAACAACGACATTTAGGAGGGGTGGCTCCCCTGGTGTTAGGAAAGGGGGAAAAAAACACTTTAAAAAAAAAAAAAAAAGAAGAAGAAGGGAAGGAGCTGGTTTACATAAATAAAGGCTATGTACACTATCCACTGTACTATACTGTACAGATAGACAACTAGGGTTGTCATATTGCAAATACTCACGATAAATAAGGAAAAACCTTAAAGCTACTGTCCCACTGATCAAGAACACTCTCCAGGAGGTAGGCGTGAATGTGTCAGAGACTACCGTCCGCAGACGACTTCAGCAGCAGAGCTACAGAGGCTGCACAGCAAGGTGTAAACCACTAGTTAGCAACAGAAACCGGATGGCCAGATTACAGTTTACTAAAAAGTACCTAAAAGAGCCCGCAAAGTTCTGGAAAAATGTCTTCTTTTTTTTTTTGGACAAAGATTAACATGTCCCAGAGTGACAGCAAGTGTAAAGTGTGGAGAAAAAAGGAACTGCCCAAAATCCCTGGCATAAAATATGAAGAAATATGAAATATAGTGGAAGGTTGTGCGTTTTTTTGTTTAGTTTTTTTCAGCCAGAATTGTTAGAAGTAGTCCTTGTGCATAGTTGTTAAACTTTGTTATCAAGGGTCTTGGTTTAGCATACTTTTGAAAGTGAAAAAATCTATGTTACTGTGGAATTGCCCATAAAGAATCAGTATTGCAACATAGTATCAATTTGAAGAGTTATTAATCTGATTAATCTAGAATTGATCAAATAGCTATAGAATAGGACTTACTAAATATACATTCAGTTACTCCTATTACCGATACCATTCATTCAATAAAAGGAACAGGATGAGGTGGCGAGAGACAGAACAGAGATGACAGTGGTGGTTTTTATTTTCCACATTACAATTAAGAGAGGTGGACCTCTCGTTGCGTGATCAAACAGATAAAAATCAAACCGGTGCGACAAGCAGTGTTTGTTTTTGTTCACTTCATTGGAGTCCTCTTCCCTCTCAGCGACCCCCTTCCAAAGCACATGACTACACGTCATTCACGACCTACTCACTGTTGCACACAGAACAGGGTTCGTCTCAATAGTCTATTGGGGCTTCTTCTCATTGCCTCTTCTTCTTCTTCTTCATCATCTGCACTGGCATAAGGGAACTGGACAGGCAAACTGACCATAACCACGCACCCTGGCTATTGCCTATCCAGGGTTCTTCAGGAATAGTGCAGAGGACGGAGATAAAACACGGAGAAGGGATGAGGAGAGGAGACGAGGAGAGCGAGCTACGTTATGAGTATTTAGACACAGCCAGGAAGAACCTCGGCTACCCCTTGGGTTCACTGGGTTCAATTGGTTAATGAGTGACAGCCTGTAGCATGTAGCTGGTGCTAAGTGCATTCCAAGAATCAGACTCATTCTCTAACCCTGACTGTGTTGTTTCCTCTAGCTTTGTGAGGATTCTCCACGCCTGCCTGGTCCCAGATCTGCCATAGGAGTTGTTGTCATGAGAGATGGCTAGAAGTATAGTAGCACCAGGCTAGTTTGTTTTATCTGCTTTGAAGCTTCTTAGGGTTGTCCTGCTCACAGACAAACACACACACACACACACACACACACACACACACACACACGCACACACACACTACAGTACTTGGTGGGATCTGCAGTCCTTTTTCCTATTGATACATTTGCTCCTTTCACGCCTTTGTCATGCTCAATAGGGCCTTCTTGGCCCCTGATATGTTTGTGCTTGAGCCAACTCCACTGTCATGGTAAGGACAACATATCTATAGAAGTTTACTGAAGCATGATACAGGAACAAGCTAGCTTGTTGGATCTAGTCTGAGGTTTCCTCCCCTCTCCCTCTCTCTCTCCCTCTCTCTCTCTCTCTCTCTCTCTCTCTCGCACACGCACATGTGAGTCCACACATATGCATTGATGAGTTCCACAACTCTTTCTCCTATTGACTTGTTAGCTAGTCATACTTTAAATGTGTACAGTAATGCCTTCATAAATGTGATATTACCCTTTACAAAGAGTGAGTTATTAAGAGCTTATAAATTATTTGTGAAGCATCTATATAGGCCTTATGTAGGGTTCATGAGGGCTCAAGATATGTCATCATATCCTATCCGGTAAAAGCAAGCGACTACAAAAGAATACACTCCACATAAACAACAAGGGCTTTAGCTTAGCGGTGTGGGGCCCTTCCATGGAATGCATGGATTAATGCACCCCCCAAAAACAACAACAAAGACCCTCTGAATATGATCATCTCACCATCTGCCCCGGTCGCCACTAATCATACTGCCGCCATGCCAGATGGGGTTGCCAGATCCATAGCAAGGTTATCCCACAAGGCCACCATTAGATGTGCCAATCTACGGTGGCAGAATGAACAGATGACATGATTCCAGGAAAGGAGGGTGTTATTTGGGTTAGTTAAAATGCATTTGATTTTTTTCTGATTTTTTCTATTCATATTGAATACAA
The DNA here is from genome assembly GCF_963989245.1 of Nansenia antarctica. NCBI lineage: Eukaryota > Metazoa > Chordata > Actinopteri > Argentiniformes > Microstomatidae > Nansenia > Nansenia antarctica. Next base: position 42,507,158 of record NC_137674.1, read on the forward strand.
TTCAGAGCTGGGTTCAAACATTTGAAATCATTTCACATACTTAGCTGTGCTTGATTGTGTTTGCCTGGTGCAATGTAACCAATGGAATAGTCCCCAAAAATGTAAACACCCATCTGGCACTCCAAGCAAGTTCAATCAAATGAAAAGAAGAAACATTTTTAATACTACTTTTGAATGAGCATACAGTAGCTTCTCTTGCCATATACTAATAAGCCTACTATGTTGCTAAGCCACTGTTGTTAATAGGATGCAATTATTGCCTACGATTGTCACAGTACATGAATACATTTGGATAGATGGGAACAATTGTCAACAGTTGGTGTAAGAGTCGAGCCAAAACTATGTGTGATAAACGTGATGTACTTCACAAGAATTGTTCATCAAGAGGCGCTCTCTTGTCAGAAACACATTCTTTCACGCTGTGAAGAAAAACACATTTCTGTCATGCCACAGTGTCACATTCTCCTTCTTGCAAGGTGCAAACAGATGGATTCATCAAACATTGAATGAGCTATACAGTTGCACAAAAGGCCCAAAACATAATAATTTTTTCAACGTGCATTCACAATCATCTTACTGTACATGATGAAAAAGAATATGTTTGTGCTGTGAGTAATTATAATAGTTGTGATGCAGGTTAGCTGGCAGTTATTACAAAACATGACATGGGTGGGAAAAAAAGAAACGTAGAATTATGTGACTGCTCTCACACACTTTCACCTTCTAACACACTTGCACAGACTGGCAATGGTGTGTGTGTGGGGGGGGGGGGGGGGGGGGAGACCAACAGAGAGAGCATAACAAAGAGTGCACAACAAAAGGAGAGAGAGAGGGAGAGAGAGAGAGAGAGAGAGAGAGAGAGAGAGAGAGAGAGAGAGAGAAAGAGTACACAGGTATTAAGTAGAGCATAAAGGTGACAGACAGAATGCATAGAGAAAGAGAGAGAGGTCATCATCATACAGTATGGGTACCTAGCCTCTCTGTTTTTTCCAGCAGGCCTGGAGCCCTCCATGCATCCCCTGGGACGGCCTGTCCTTATCCTTAACCACCTTGGAGGGGCATGATGGGAAGCGATAATGGGGGCCAAGGCGCTTTGACTGCTTTTACTGAGCCTCAGCAAACCACTGGTGAAGTGATGGAATCCTAATCTACCCTCACACCCACACCACACCACATCACGCACACACACGCACGCACACACACGTTGGATCTTGATGGCTTATATACTATGGATGACCTCAAAAAGCACCAACTTCCGTCACCCTTTCCCAGTCAGTTCTCATCACGCCCACATACACTGTCTGTACACCAACCCCCCGCCCCCCCCAATCAGACCACAGCTTGGTTTGTCCCGTTCCCAGCCAAATACAAATATTCATCTATGTGAATGAACTCAGATGACTCCAAGAGGATGTATTTGGAGGGGCTTGACTTTAGGGCACTCCCAATGGGATGGTATGTCTAAAAAGAGTATAATGGGGACGTAGATTTGCTCTTATCCTGAATGGACCTCGATGCAGAAATGAAGTCATTCATTTAAAAGAACATAATGTTGTGAAATAGTTGTATGGATATATAAGACTACTTCTTCACATTCTTACTATTTAATGCATATGGCATGGCATGCATAAATGTTTTGCCATAAATGCCTTCCTAGTTGCCTTAGAGTCGAGCCTAAGACAATCCACATGCCCCATCTCCAACCTATCATTCTTCTCCAAAACCCTTGAGCGCGCTGTCTCTGTCCAACTTCACTCCCACTTCCAGTCCAACAACCTGTATGAACCCCTTCAGTCTGGTTTCCGCCCACATCACAGCACCGAAACAGCCCTGCTGAATCCCTCATCCATGCCTTCATCTCCTCCCGCCTTGACTACTGCAACTCCCTACTCACCGGCATCACCTCCCGCTCCCTCCATAGACTTCAGATGGTCCAAAACTCAGCCGCCCGCCTGCTCTCAAACACCCGCTCCCGTGACCACATCACTCCTGTCCTCCACTCTATCCACTGGCTCCCCATCAAAGAACGTATCAAATTCAAAGTACTCATCCTCACATACAAAGCCCTCCATAGCCTGGCTCCCCCTTACCTGACTGACCTCCTTCTCCCCCACCGCCCTACCCGTACCCTCCGATCCTCATCCACTGTTCCCCTCACTGTCCACACACCCTCGAAACTCAAAGGCTTCGGTGACCGTGCCTTTTCACGAGCTGCACCCCGCCTCTGGAACTCTCTCCCTCAACCACTCAGAGAATCGCCCTCACTCTCCACTTTTAAATCCCACCTCAAACCCTACCTGTTCTCCCATGCATACAACCTCCCCTAACCCTAACCATCTCCCCTAACCCTGCCACTCGCCTCCCCCCCTGGACATTGCAGCGTTACTTGTTCCCCGTTCGTTAACTCTGTGTCCTACGTGCTCATGTTATCTGTTGATTGTTGTTTCTGTGTTTTCTGTTTTTCCCATATTGTCAGCATCTTTGAGCCTCAGAAAATCTCTATATAAATACAATGAATTATTATTATTACATGCTCTGTTTTGATCTGAGAAAATGGTCTGAGCACACATTTGTTTGGTTAAGTTCAGTTATGAATATATCCCATTGACATTGACAACAGAGATTAGGTAGTACTTGAGCTACAACACTTTCGGGAAACTCACCCCCCAAATCAACTATGCTACCATAAAAGTGGGGGGTCAGAAAACAAACACACATGCAAAACAAGCAAACATTCATTCATTCATTCATACATTTCTCTGTGCACTGAAGACAGAGACAAGCCCTGCTGGCACTGCATAAGTAAGTAATGAGTTGCACACTGACAATCAGACATTTCCTATAGCTATTTTCTGATGTGTATGTGTGCATGTGGTGTGTGAGTGGTTCTGTCTGCCATCTGGCTCCTATCTTCTAGGCTCTTACATATTTGGGTGCAAACAGGGGTGGCAGCACACTGACAAGGTGATGAAGTATTCTGTACTGCTATTATGAGTGGAATATTGACACACAAACGCACACGCACACACACACACACACACACACACACACACACACACACACACACACACACACACACTCCTCCAAATATCACAAACAGCCGGAGGCAGCAAGTCCTCACATGACGGAGCTAAGATGAAAATAGACCAGCGGTACAGCCAGTCCCTGTACTCTGTTTACCATCCTTTTACAGTGACTTGGCTCAAAACCACACTGTCACTTGACAAAGTATACCGTAGTTTCAACCTCAACCCTACAAAAAAAAACTTGAATCTTAAAACATGATTGTAATGTACTTTCATGATTGTTTTGTTACACATTGCTGAAGTGCGGTGCATCCGTAAATCTTGTGTTTGTGTGTTGCAGATTTGACAAAGTGGCAGGACGTTTACCACAAGAAAATCCTGTTATTACAGTGACATTGTGACAATACGCCTCCTCCGTGAAAGAACGAGCACAGGATGTGAGTTTGACACCCTCACACCCTCCTCTTTATTAACCACCTGTGTGCCTCTCACAGGATGCAAACCGCCAACCTTCTCTCTCCATCCTCCTCCTCCCCCTCCCCCTGACAACACCCCCCCCCCCCCCCCCCCCCCCCCCCAAACACACACACACATCTGTCATTACTAACCTATTCTATTATGTGTCTTCATACCATCTTCGATTTTACAGAGTTATTATCAGTAGTTCATAACTGAGAGAAATGTTTGGGATTATGCAATGACATTAAGATTGCAAAAGGTTGGCTAGGTTCAGACAGGCGTCTGATGTATTCATGAGATAGTAGTCTGCTACAGCAGCCATACTGAATATTTCATTCTCATACGTCCTTTCTCATGACCCATTCCAGTCAATCAGGAGGACTTTCCTGCTCTACCTTTTCTCGTGTCTGTGACGACCAGAGACTCCTGACTATGCAGCTTTCTTCTGATCCACAGTGCTCATTGACTGCAAACAGACCGACAACAACTCAGGGTTATCCATGTCACCCCCCCCTCTCTTCCTTTAACTTCAAAACAATGATGTAAGTCTGCTTCCTCAGATTCCGATGCGTGCTAAGAAAAATGCCATTCTCAGGTACTTGAATTACGGTACTATTGCAGCCTCTCTTTTTCGCTTTTTCCCATCATGTGAGACGGTAAGGAAAGATAAAGGAGAGAATGACCTTATAAGATGTCTGAGAAAAACAATGGGGTTAGCTGTGCAAAGAGCGACTGCAACAGGGCAGGGACACCACAAGCTGTAGGATATGAGATTGAAAGACTATTTTAAGTGGCCCGCCCTACCTAAGATACTGTACAGTAGGGGGAAACTGATTTAGAATCATGAACACACTGGAACAAATAATGATATATGATAAGATGATGATGATGATAATAATAATAATAATAATAATAATAATAATAATAATAATAATAATAATAATAATCTTTAAATAAAAGGTCAGGGTCAATGCAAAAATAATCAATACATTTTGCAGATCACAACGTCATTTTAATAAAAGTGAATTTTAAAAAATCTCATATGCATCAATCTGCATTAATTGTGTTAACATTTGTCAGATGTAAATGATAGGGTAGTGGTTAACACGTGGGGAATGAGTGACATCAAGCCGTGATACAGTCCTCTATGGAAATTCTCATAGTCATAGTATTTCCATTAACGGAATGTATCACGGCGTAGCTCATAAGAAAATAAAATGTGCATAAGCAATTCAATAATATTTTTTCGTGCGTAAAAGACAATAGCCTAATGCGTAATTCTACATTAGCCTACTAATATGTTGGGGAAAATGTAATTCAATTTCGTTCTGGGCGCGAATATGAGCTCTAAGATGTGATCCTTTGTCCCTGTGTACACCCCCTTCCGCAAAATGACAGTGCCTCTTATCTTTATGAAAGCTCGAGTCATGCTGACCAGCCGCGACCACCCAGCCACTGCGCTTTGACCGTTTCGAAAACAAGCCCTCCACAACAAAGCGCGCTGTCACCGCCTGCACAATGGGACGACCATTACAAACCACTGTACAATTTGTGTGCGAACGCAGATTATCAACGTATCAAAATGCATTGATCTGGGAATATTTACGCATGCATATGCATGGTTTTATGTCAACAAAGAGCGAACAAGACATTTCATTCAATGCGCGGCAACGTCTGCAGGGGAAAAAAAGCGTATTGCATTATGGACACTGCAGATGGAGAAACTAATAACTAATTAAAGCATCAAGGTGTAGCGTAACAATGCAGTAATAATCACTAACCTTAACTTTGCCCGGTTTTCTTGCACGTCAGCGCTCTGTCGCTCTCTTACAAATCAAGAATGATTCCACACGTGACTTCACCGTCAGCCCCTCCAAACTGCTGAAAGCGCGTGTTTTGCAATAGTCATCAATATTTCGTTTTATAACGTGCACAAATAATGGTTACTCTCGCAGATGCTGTTCAGCGAATTTGGCGTTTCTTCTACTACAGAAGGCAGCATGCGGCTTCCTCCTCTGCTGTTTGTAACATTCGTATGAAACGCCTTCTCTCAAGCGCTACATTGTTGACATTCGAGCACTGACGTCACCCTGTCCCTCATTCACAACAATGCGCTGTGCAGAATTACGTTCGAGCCCCCGTTGCTTTGACATTTTACTCCAAAAAGGAAGCGCATCAGGGGTTGGTGAATTGCGCGTACAACGACCTCGCCGTACAGTCAGCGGAGAGCGAGAATGGCTTATAATAATAATAATAATAATAATAATACAATTGATGATTATAAGGGCTATAAACCACTCACTGAAAAAAAAAAAAAAACTGCTTCTGGATGCATATAACAAATTCATTTCGAAGTCTATAACAACATGGTTTCTGAAAATGTAGCCTATAAAAAATGCTTATGCCATTGAACACAAATACCCCCATTACATGATTAACATCAGTCAGAAGCAATAATCCACTTATTGCACACAATCAACAATTCCCAGACTAGGAGAGTGCTCTTTAGGCTCCTTTCCCATCACTACTCCACCTCAGGACAAAGGAAACATGATCTAATCCACCACAGAGACAGACAGGCAGACAGACTGGTGGCAATATGACTATGGTATGATCATTCCCAAACAACCTATAGGTTAGGATCACTCAAATCAGTGTAATTTTCTCAAATCAAATAATTTCTTCTCTCTGTCAAACATGGAGTTAAACGTAAGAACGCCATAGGCAGGAAACAGTTATAGATGACATATGCTTCCTAGCCGCCCACACTAACACAACCAAGACTCAAGTTAATTATGCTCTAGTCTCTACTGTCAAACTTAGACTGTGAAACATAATAAACATGATCTCCATACAGGAGAAAAAAAGAAATGATGGTGTACCATGGCCACATGATGCAAAAATAGACTCATGAATCACAAGTTGATATGCTGCCAAGTTATATATTCAGCACTAAGAACTTCCATTTATGTTGAACAAGGCAGCATTAACCAGGCAAGAATGGGATGATTTCTGATATGGAGAGAGATCCCATGGGGAGCTAGCAAGCTATTACGTTTTTATCAGGTTGCCACAGACAGTGGCGGTATGTTGGATCCCATTTTCACCGCGGTATTCAGATCGACCCACATTCTCAATGTCAAGTGTTATAAATAACCATGACTGATGCTCACAGCTCCACTCTCAAGTGAAGAACAGGCTCAATAGCAGGACATGGTGTGGTGAATCAGTGTATGAGTGATGGGGGGGAAATCAAATCATTACAACCTCTTCAAATCATGCACCATTGACAATATCTAGGCAAACTTGACACAATTGTCACTTGCTACAGTAGCCTACACAAATAAAGACAATTATTAGGCATGGCACGTGTGTGTCTCATGCATAGGGCTCTGAGTTTTTTTCCCTGGAAAAAGACAGGGCTCTATAGATACAGCAAGTGATCTATTCAGTCAATGGAGGAACAAGACCATGGTGACAAACAGAACACCACTCAACCCAATTGACAATCAACTCTCAAGACACTCGGAATAAGACAGACACACCCAGTTCCAGACTGATCCCTAGCCCCTGTCTTATGCACTTGATCTGAGAGAACAGGAGAGAAGTGAAAAACCTTCTGAATATTCTACCTAAGCTTGTCAATGGCCAATGTTGAGCTCTAACCGTAATACTCATACCTACCCAAAACCTCTCTGATCATAAGAGGTATAGGGGCTAAGGATTGGTTTAACGTTGTGGGTCTGTGCATAGAAGGGCAATTTGGCGAGTATGATTTGGGATAAGAGACTTCAATTGGCCTAAATGGAACAAGGCTTTTTGGCAAAAGGAAAAGGAAGCGCAGGACTAGGCTAAGCCACACTTGAGGGCATTCAGGAATTAGTCTGTCAACCCTTCAATTTCCTCTCCTCCTTTCTTAAAAAAAAGAAAACAGAGATTAGGGATGACACAGCAGTGAGTGACAGACAACACTTGGTTGTTCTTGATGGGAACATTAATGCGTAGGAGGGTAGGTCACAGGGTTCAAACTCAGTCCAAATTAATTATCTTTCAATTGAGGAATTGTATGTGCATTCTTATACAGTACTCTCGTAAAATATGAAATCAAATTAGCACAGAGTGTATCGAATTGTTGTAGACATGCACATGGGAAGATGATCATACACTCCTATGACCCAATTAAGCAGTGCAGCTTTGCTATGGTAGCTATGGTAACGTTTTCTAGTGAGTCAATGTGTGCTTCATTTAAGTTTCATTTCTAGATATGTGCATATTCAAAAACAAGTCACATACTGTATATACTCACCATGAAGGTTCTTCAACCACAGAAAAAAACTTCAAATGATCAGTAACATTTTAAATATATTTAACTGTGTGTAAACAGTATTGTGGCATGTTTGACAGAAATGTCAAAGTGAGCTCACCTGTCTTCACTCACACAAGCCAGCCATAAGAGCCAGTCATTTTGCCTTTGTTTACAAGGACCTTGAATCTTCCGTCGCATAGGAATTGGCTTAATCAGCTTAATCTACCAACCAATCATCTCCCACCAGTGCTTGGGTACAATATTTGACTCAGTAAATTCACTCCCACTAAGGCCAGCTTCGAGTCGTTCTTATTCTTATTCCATTTAAATAAATGGATATACAAAGTCATAGAGTGCTGTCCAGAGTCAATTCTGTTATAGCATTTTTAAACCATTAAAAACTAACCACTAACAAGAGGAAAAGTTAAATGTTTTATAGACCAAAATATTCAGACATCAACAACAACAGAAAGGTATTGTCAAATCAAAGAAGTAAGGCAACTGTTGAAATGACTAATATTACAGTATTCATGATAAGCTTTTGAAATTCTTCACATATACATTCAAAAAAGCATTAAACAAAAGTGTTGGTATAAGAACCATGATACGAACACAGAGCCAAAAGGCAACTTGTGAACACACTCAATGTGCAAAAACCTCAAAGTAAACACAGTTGCTAATATTGGTGAAAGAGCTGGAACAAGACCAAACCGTAAGCCTACAACCAGCGCAATGACATTTAACACTATAGTGCTAAACACATCAGTGAATTTATGTTAATTTGTTTAACTAGACCACAAAGTTCAAACCATAAAGCCAAATATAGAGTGCACTGAGCAGTAGTGGTGGTAGCAGAAAGTCCCAGTGAGAGAGAGAGAGAGAGAGAGAGAGAGAGAGAGAGAGAGAGAGAGAGAGAGAGAGAGAGAGAGAGAGATGAATAGATGAATATTTACTGGTGTAAATTGTGAATGACCTGAAATCATGCAGAATGTGAAGTTACTGTAACTGTGTCCTCATTCACCCCAGAACAAGGTCAATTGCAGATAGGGTGTAATCATCTTTTTGTGTGAAAATTACACAAAAGTGTCAATGAAATTACTCTTTGTCAAGTACTGATTGAAAGTTAAAAGGGCCGTTCCTAAAATGACTGGCCCATTGGGTGACAAATTCATAAATATCAACTCATCAATAACCGTTTCAGACACAAATGATAACACATGTTAAATTCCCTTCCTCCTAAGGACACTTTGTTTGGTCAATTGCAGAAAAATATTTCCCAGATATTTTTTGTGTAATTTTCACATGTAATAAGTAAGCTATTCACTCTATACATAAAAGAAAATTAATTTGAAATGTTCTTATTATGAACCATTGCCTACATAAAATGAATAAACATACAAGAATATACCATTTACAAATGCTATAAGAAGATATAAAATGACTCCATGGCTCCATTGGAGTTGGACTTCTCAGTTAGGCTACTTACAGCAAAGTGAAGATCTCTGTAACCCCTTTATTTTGCAGGCCAGTGTTAAGCAGGTGCTTACACAGAAAGTACCAGGTAAAACCATTACTACTGTAAATATTATTAACACTCCTTTATGTGCCATTTAGTACCAGGTAGTTACCAACAATTTGACAATGAACCAGAAAGTATCCATTGTTACCACATAGTTCATTAGTAAATGCTGGGTAAAATCAGCTGAAACAAGGCTATAAAACAAAGGGTTACCACAATCTCTGCACTATATCAGCAGCTCTACAGCGTCAGAGAGACATAACAGGCTGGGCCACTTCTTTCACTAGCCACTCTGACAAACACAGCCGTGGGGAGAGAGACAACATGTTAAAAGTCTGCAAATCATCCCCTCTTCACAATGTCAACAGTTCTCTGAAAACTTTTTTCTTGGAAGCTAGGAGTAGGAGGAGGTTAAGGAGCCTCGGGGTGTTACGAGTTCACGGATGCCTCTGTTGAAATGGTGATCAATTGAAAGACTCATTGCAATGCAAAACACCTATGCGAAGAAATAACTGAGCTAGGTGTTGTGCAATGTTGCATAGAGTTGCACAACATAGCTACGCTGAATGCAACTCTAGACTAATACAACTATGGAGTGTGGAGTTACAGAGCATGGGGAAAGTCTCTATTTGGAGTAAGGACCTGAAGGAGTCTTCTGCTGTACTGACTGGGTATCAGCTGAGGGTCTACAAAACACTGAACATCAGATGGCCTCTCTCTTTGGAGACTGCTTTGAGACCAGTAGAGAAACCACAACAATATCACACAACAGTCTCTTTGGCTGCTGTTCCACGAACAGCTAGGTCTTACAAGCTCAAACGCACTGTGCTGGTACAGCACAAAAAAAAAACGGTTATTTTCCTCCAACATTGTCCTTTGCAGCACTGTTTCAGCAACTATGGTGGATGCGCAACAAGGCTATCCCAGTACAGCTCAGCTCGGTTCAGCTCAATTTGGCTCGGTAGTGTGACTTATAGTTTGACAGATCCCAGAACAGTTGAAGAGCCACTAGAGCTACACCTCAGGAGATGCCTCCAACTCCTCTTAACTCTTCTGTTGCTGACTCTGGATCAGCTCCAGCTGGCTCTTACACCTGTGAAAGGAGCTGGAGAGGCTCTTGTTTTCCTCTAAGAGCTTGTTGTACTCCTGCACCAGGCGGGACGTGTTCTGTTGCTCCCGCTCGTCCTGGTCCAGCTCAGAGATCAGCTCTTTCCTGAAAGTATCACAGAGAGAGAAAAACACTGCTTAGCTTTCATCATTATAGCCTATTAACTGTGAGGGATGTAGTTGTAGAAAATAAGGTGCTGAATGCTGGACAGCAGTGAAAATGACAAGCATCAACACTAATGTTGAAAATTATAATTTGGGATAAAAGGTGGGTAAAAGTTGCCGGTGTCATGGCTTAGTGGTGGCTCCCTGTCTCTCCTCTCCTCTGACTGTCACCCCATCTACTTTCCTACTGTCTGAATCCCATCACAAAAAATACTTACTTAAAAAGTGGGTAAATGCTATTCACCATTATAAAGGGTGTATGATGTGCAAATATGTGTGTTTTTATCCCACTGTTACATCCCTGTTCACCATAGTAGAAATGACTACACAGTACTATACCATACCCATGCTTCTGTGTATTTGTTAGGATTTGTTTGAACTTGTGTTGCTACAGAAGATGTTGCTACAGAAGACTTTGTTAAATTCTCAAGGCATAGGCAACTGCATAACCAAGCAAACCGGTATTGCAAGTCAAACATTCTCAAAAAGATAGTTGTCATAATATGACACACAGCTTCAATTCTCTGTGGCATTGATTCCACAAGATTCCTTCGAGATTCTGGTTGATGAAGATATGATTGCATTACGCAAATCCAGCAGATTGTTCAGGTGCACTTCCAAGCTGTAAATCTCCCGGTCTACCACATCTTAAGGTGTTCTATTGGGTACAGATCCGGTACTGGGAAGGCCACTGAAGAAAACTCGTGTTTCATGTTCATGAAACCAGTTTGAGACGTTTTTTATTTATGACATGTTGCATTATCATGCTGGAAGTAGCCATTAGAAGACACATTGGGCCCTATTATGCACTTCTTAACTTGCCGTCTTAAGTCTTAATTAAGACGCACCGCCAGGTTAAGACCTACCGCCACCCTTATTATGCGCTTCATACGCGCTACTGCTATTATGCAGGTGTCGATAGGCGCCCACACATAAGACGTAATACTCCCGTGCATATATTACTCATTGTGGGAGTGTTCATATGTTAATGAAGTGCACTAGGCGCCCCTGCTATTATGCGATCTGACTTTGCTCCTAGCGCTAAGAAGTGGTTTGAAAAGTTCTTAAGTTTAGACTTCATGCACGTTTTGAAACACGAGCGTGCCTCCGCGGTTTGCGCATGCATGTGGGCACACATGAACACCCACGTGGCTCCACGGCAAGACGTCAATTACGGTCACAGTATAATGCTTTATTTCAGAAGGGAGAGGCCAGCGCTGTACAGTATGTTGCCTCCGCATACTGTGCACATACAGTACGAGCATGCCGTGCGTAATATAATGACATCAACATCTGTCATTCCTGCAGTCTTCCAGCGACCCCTCTGTAATACTTCTCAACTCACAAGCGGAGGTATTGCCGTGTTTATTCAGAAAATAATCATGCACGAGCTTGTTACTTTCTTCTGCAGAGAAGCGCGCTGACCTCCTTCTTAGGACTTCCATAATAGCATAGCGCTAATGACTCAACGCAGCCAATTCTTAAAGGGAATGGCACCTGGCACGCTGATTGGGTTGATTGAGAAGACGCCCAAAACACACCCATGACTAATTTCTTTGCTTAGCGCCGGGTTTTAGGCGCCCACTACCGCACGCATAATAGCAAAGTGGCCTTGACCACGCCTCCACGTCTTAAGTTTAGTTCTACCGCCTCGTCTTATTGCTTAAGACTTATGAAGTGCATAATAGGGCCCATTGTGTCACATTGTGGCCATGAAGGGATGCACATGGTCAGCAACAATACTCAAATAGGCTGTGGCATTCAAGCGATGATTGATTAGTATTAACGGGCCCAAAGTGTGCCAAGAAAACATTCCCCACACCATTACACCACTTGAATGAATGAGAAGGTTTACAGGTGTTCCTAATAAAGTGTTTGGTGAGTGTATAGATAGATAGATTTGTGCTTACTTTCTTTGAGAGAGCAGGGCGATTTCCGTCTGCACCTTCAGGTACTCCTGGGCCATTCTGCAGTGCTGCTCAAACACAGCCATTGACTCTTTGGAGTTGGAGAACGGGGCGAGGGGCTGAAATACCAAAACACACAGACACACACACACCACCATATATAAAACATCTACAGAATGTTCTTGGAATAATACTGAATTAAGAATTCATGGAATCCCAAAGAACTGAGATTAAGCCAGGCCTTATCAATTGAAAGAGTGTCAACCTATAAATATTTGGGTTTTTTAATAGACTGAGATAGAATTTAAGCCAGGCCTTATCAATTGAAAGAGTGTCAACCAATACATACTTGGGTTTTTTAATAGACTTTTAAGTCTCACATAGACACTCTTGTGAAAAAGCTCAGACTTAAGTTAGGTTTTTATTTCCGCAATAGACTGTGTGTCTTTTGTTGCTAGAAAGAGGCTTGTCTTGGCTACCTTCCTGCCAGTTATAGATTATGGTGATATTCTATACAATGCACGCTCCTGTGACAGCACTAGTACGTATGCTGGACACAGTGTATCATGGGGCGCTGAGGTTTGTAACTATTACAAACCTCAAACACATCAGTGTACTCTCTATATGAAAGTAGGCTGGCCATCCTTAACTCTGCGCAGGCTGAGTCACTGGACCCTCTTCATTTATAAGGCCATACTGAGACAGCTCCCATCATATTTGCGCTCATTCATTACCCTGCAGGTAGTGTTGTTCCGATACCGATACTAGTATCGGCATGGCCACCGATACGCACAAAAATGCTGGTATCGGTATCGGCGAGTACTAACCAAAAAAAAATCCGTTTTTTTTTTTTTTTTTTTTTTTTTTTTTAAAGTACTAAAGTTATTTTGTTTGTAAATGTTCACTTGCTGTTGCACTACTACTACGACTGTTTTATATCTTAAATGGATATTGCACTGATTGGCATCTGTGAGAGCCACATTTCAGGTTTTATAAGGGGTTGATTTTCTTGTCACCATACCAGGTAGACAATTAAAAAAAGTTCTATAGTATTCACTCTCTGTTGGTATTTTTTCCTGTTTTACAAAGGTTTTGAGCAGTGCCAGACTAAGTGTTAGCAATAATTTTACATCGAGGTGAGTATGCGGCTCAAAAAACATGTTTTTTTGTTTTGTTTTTTCAAACGCCGTGGTATCGGATCGGTACTCGGTATCGGCAAGTACTGCACGGTCAGGTATCGGTATCGGGATCAAAAAATGGTATCGGAACAACACTACCTGCAGGACAATGACATTTATCAGCTGCGTTCTCAAAGCAGTGTCCTGCTGACCGTATCTAGGTCTCGGACCAAGTTCGGCAAAAAAGCCTTCCAGCTGTCTGCCCCTTTGGCCTGGAATTAGCTTCAAAGAACTATGAAACTGCAGGAGCTTGTCTCACTAAACGATTTTAAAGCTAGGATAAAAATTATGGAGGAAAATTCAATCCAGGTCTGTAAATGTTTTTGATTGATAACATTGCTGAAATAATCTTGCCTGCCTTCAATATGAAACTTGATCTGTCTTTTCTTTTGTAATCTTTAATTGTAATGTATTAAGTTGTAATATGTGTAAAAATAGATTTTTAATCTCAATGAGACTTAACCTGGCTAAATAACGGTTAATAAAAAATAAAAAAATTCAACAAGATTGAAGGTGAGTGGTGAAAGCACTCCCTAGTCTCTACCTGCAATTGGTGATCCAATGTGAGATAAGCCATAGGTATGGAGCTGTCCAGGCCATTTACATCTGAGGAGACAAATGAGTTAATGTGGTGCTACAAGTCAAGGGTATATTACTATAAGTCTATTAAAATACATTTGTAATGGTCTTATGGTTGAACACATAATCATGATGATGAATTATTGCCTGAGAACAACTGTGCATATGCAGTACGTTAACGATACAATGGTTGTGCTGACCCCTAGTGTCAAATCAAGTAAAGTCAAGTTTATTTGTATAGCACATTTTCCTACACTTTTTCTTGACATCTTTCAACTCTTGAAGTGCATTAAAATAAAAATAAAAAAAATAATAAATTGAAAGACATTGGGCCGGTTTCAGAGACAAGGCTTAAGCCTAGTCCTGGACTAAATCACACTTTCAATGTAAAATCTCCATTGAAGATGTTTTTTAGTCTAGGATTAGGCTTAAGCCTTGTCTGTGAAACCGGCCCATTATATATTAAAATAAATTAGATTAGTTTAATCAGTTAACAAGTTAAAGCAGTTAAAAACTGTTCTTAATAAAAAGTTAAAAATGTTAAAATCAAAAAATTCGATACGAAATAAAAAGAACAGTTAAAACAACCTGCACAGATTTAAATGTATGCGGTGCAGAACAATAATGTTTTTAGCCTGGTTTTAAAAGTGGTTAGAGTTTGGGCGTTTCTAATATCTTTTGGGAATTTGTTCCAGCTGTAAGTATCATAGTAACAGAAAGCTGCGTCTCCATGTATTGTTTTAATTCTCGGATGGTCAATAAGCCAGCATCAGATGACCTTTGGGCTCTGGGGGGTTTGTATGACAAGAGCAGATCTGAGACATATGAAGGTCCTAGCTCATTTCTGTTTGATTGGGAGCCAATGCAAGGACCTAAGAATTGGCATGATGTGTTCAAATGTCCTTGTTTTTGTTAGCACTCCAGCAGCTGCATTTTGAATAAGTTGCAGTTGGCGAATCCCTTTTTTTGATAGGCCTGTAAATAAGCCATTACAGTAATCCAATTTGCTGGAGATAAACGCATGAATAAGCTTTTCTAGGTCCTGTTTAGGAATAAAGTCTCAGATTTTTGCTATGTTTCAATATCAGTGATATTAAGCTGATTTTGTTATTGAATTGATATGATTATTTAAAATAATAATTCTAAGTCCAAGATTACACCAAGGTGTCTAGTGGTCACAAGGTTGAGCATTCAATGGAAGGTTGAAGTTCAATGCATTTGAATCCCTTTGCAGTGTTTTTATCTATTCAAAATTCCATGCCTAGAAGCAACGCTCAATATTACAATCCTATCCTACATTCACCCCAAACCCATCTGAGTCATTGGTAGGATGGACTGTTCCTTTGCTGCGACCTATAATAAACAGGTACCATACATAGAGATAGAACCCTAGTGCAGGCACCGGCTATCAGGAAACGATGGAGCAGCATACTGTCAGATGTTAACTCGTCGGAATCACACCTGCCATCAAAGTGGCTGTCAACAGCTCAGTTTCACTGGTTAAATGGAAACGTACAGATAAATGTACATGATACAAAGTAGCTAGCCTACAGTAACCTGTGTAGGCCTACACAAAGTAGCAAGCTGTGCAGGAAAATGTTTGTGTTCAGGTTGCTTGGCAAGAGTCCAGTTCAAGAGCAAGTTCAGTTGGCGGAACTATTTGTGTTGGCGGAACCATGATTAAATAAACAAACTAATTATAATCTGTTGTTGCTTATTACTGTTAACTAATATATGGAGCTTGTAGAACTGTTGTATAAAAGCAATATCACACTCAAGGTCATGCTGTTATACTGAATATCATATATACATTCAGCGGCCACTTTATTAGCCACACCTTGCTAGTACTGGGTTGGAGCCCCTCTTTTGCCTTCAGAAAAATCCCAGTAGATCAGCACTTTCTGAAATACTCAGAACAGCCCGTCTGGCACCAACACCCATGCCACGTTCAAAGTCACTTAAATCACCTTTCTTTCTTTTTCTTGCACTATGGTGTCTGCAAGGGAGAAAAGTCTCTCACAAGGGACAGAAGTGGCAGGGTTGGCCAACCCCCCCGCCCCCCCCCCCAAAAAGCTATTAAAATGTATTTAAAAAGTTAACACGTTATTTTTTCTGTAATTAATTAATCGAAATTAACGAGTTAAAGTCCCAGCCCTACAAAGAAGATGAAGAAGGTTGACTACATGGTACTCCCCACAGTTCATTAAGGGGAGAGTGTGCTCTAGTGTTTATAACCCTATGGTACCATACCTGTAGGACTAAGGGGCATCCTCAGTTCCAGCTCAGATTGGCCAGAGCTGGGAGCAGGACCAACGCAGGGGGCGGGACTTTGAGGGCGTCCAGGTAGGCTCTCCACACTGGGCCGTCTTGATGGAGGCAAACTGGACCTCAATGTGCCCCCCTGAAAAGGAAAATACATTTCCCATAATACATCCCAAATGCATCCTCATCATTGTTTCAGCACATGGGTGCGGTTAAAACAGCATGCTGTCTCTATGTCCTTGTCTCTATCAATTAGCTAATGAGGAACACATTAAAAAAAAAAACCTAACCCTAACCCTTTTCACAATCATAAATAATGACTGTGTGGTCATGAATGGTATTCCAAGCTCAATGTTTTAGGACAATTATTTTTAAAAGTGTGAAAACTATAGTTGAAAGTTGTTTCGGTATTTTTGGCTGCATTACCTTTGGTTTGAACTGAAGTGGAAACTTGGCCTCAATGCTTTTGAGGGTGTCATCTCGCCCTTGTGAATTTGTTCGGTGTTCCATGTTGGCTTCGCTCCTGTTACTGTTCACAGTGTAGTCTGCATAGGAACCTGCAGAGGAAAAAGACAGACTCTCTTCAATCTGTTACAAGCACCATAGACATTTTTTGCTAGCAACATACTTCAGTAGCCAAATACCTTAAGGAGACAAGCAAAAGCAGACTAGCAAAATTAACTTTCATTCCAACAGACTCACACTTCTTTTATGTCTCCAAAGTTGTCAATGATGACATGTCAACAAACAGTAATTAATTATCAAGGTGGGTTCAGTTGTTGTGGGACTCACCTGTGCTGGTGCCTGAAGAAGAGCCGCTCCTATTGGCCGAGCACTGGTGTGGGTACTGGAGGGACTCGTCAGACCCAGGGAAGTACTGCAGAGGGACAGACAGTATGATTTTCACACTATCATGCCAACCGTACTGTGCTGGTTAACATACACTTTTGTCACATTGTCACATTGTCATTTCCACTGTTTAACAGCAACTATGGCAGAAGCAGGCCAGGCCAGACCAGTACAGCTCAGCTCAGCTCAGCTTGGGTCGGTCCAGCTCTTTAGTGTCATTCTCTAACCCATAGGTCATACTGTACTCCATCGCCTAAGCCATACGGCATACTGCCCTACCACCTGGCTCATTGACTTCATTGACTACAGCTCAGCATTCAACACCATTGTCCCCTCCAAGCTTGTCACTAAGTTCAAGGGTCTTAACACCTCCCTGTGTAACTGGATCCTGGACTTTCTGACGGGTACACTGTAGGTGGCGATGGTAGGCAGCATCACCTCCCCCACTTTGACTCTGTTCAGCCACCACTGTGTGGCCATACGCAGCTCCAACTCCATCATCAAGTTTGCTGATGACACTACTGTGGTTGGCCTGACCACTAAAAACGACGAGTCAGCCTACAGGAAGGAGGTAAGAGTGATGATGGACTGCTGCCAGGATAACAACCACTCTCTGAATACCAGCAAAACTAAGGAGCTGATCATGGACTTCAGGAATAAGCGGGGGGGGGCATCTGCATTAGAGGGGCTTAAGTGGAGAGTCAACAGCTTCAAGTTCCTTGGTGTCAACATCATCGAGGACTTGGTCATACCACACCCGCCTATTTTTCCTTTGGCATTTCCTTTGACATTGACATGAACATTGACATGAACATTGACATGGAAATTGACATGGAAATTTGGCATGGACCCCCAGATCTTCACTGACTTTTACAGATGCACCACAGACAGTATCCTTACTGGCTGTATCAATGCCTGGTATGGCAGCTGCCCTGCCATAGAGGCTCTACAGAGGGTGGTGAAAACGGCCCAGTCCATCACAGGCTGCAAACTACCAGCCATGCAAGACATTTGTGACAGCAGCTGGTGAAACAGGGAACAAGTCGATGACAAAATCAATGACACACTCGCTAGACAAGCCAAAACATTTCACTGCAATGGATTCAGTGAGTAATCCCCACTACTACCTAGTTAGTGTAGAGTAGTGGTGATTACTCACCGAATCCATTGCATTGCAATGTTTTGGCTTGACTAGCGAGTGTGTCATTGATTTTCAACACACTGCTCAAATGATCCCCAATCCCCACCCCTTCCCCCTCCGGAACTTCTACCTCAGACCGGACATACGAATTCCATTAGTTCATACAAGATTGACATGCAGCACTGGGTGAATGGAATATGAATGACATCACATTACATGTTGTAATAGAATGCCATGCTCATAACATCAAATAATCATCCTCCCTAATCTTGAATGGCACCTCCCAAATAGGCAATGTTATGATATAAAAAATAAATAAAATGTGTGCACAAAACAAGATAACATTGCATTCTTTTATTTGCTCCATGTTTATACGAAATTCGAGGTTTAGCTTACCGGTGATAGGAGAATGTTAATCTCCTCCAGTGAAACTTTCATTTGCTGGCTAGGTTATAGCAACCTCATGATGGGTATAGGGTGGGTGAATTTGAGTATCATGTAAGTAACCTAAACCTATCGATGTTACATTGACCTTGATGAATAGAATATGAATGACAGTGATCCAATATGCTGTAATAGAAATAGCGGCATGTGTGTGGCATGACCGTATTTCGATTTGTATTTTCAGCAATATGGAATTACGGTAGTGAAACCAAGGGGAACGAATACATATCCGCTATCAGTCAAATGTCCTGCTGTAGAAGACAATGAAGAGAGATGTAGCAAAATTAGTTGTCAATAATGGTTGTCATTTTTACCAACACGGCCTCTCAATAGTGTCCTATTCGTCACCAAAAATATAGGACTGCCTCTCTCACCTGAGAGGATGGAGAGAGCGCACAGTGGATGGTTAGAGATTCTGAAAATCCAGTGTGAGTGGAGGGAGATTTATTGGGAGGGAGTTTATTGTTGAAGTTCCCAAGCGAGCCAGGAGTTGAACGTTTAATCTGAGGATATACTGATGGGAGAGGATAATCTTTTTCTTGATTGTTTCCAATTAACAAAAAAAGGTGTGACAATTTATCCACACTCTCCCACTTGCATCATTATTATTATTACATTGTGTGAACGAGACAAGGCTGCCCTTGCTGAAAATGTGGATGTTCGCACCCTATTATAACTGTAAGATACTTTTCTGCCCTGTCTCAATTCCACTCAACCCTAACATACTTGCTTTTACTGCTGTCTCACATGAAAATGCTTAACTTCATTCTGTAATCATTCTGTTACATTATTACAGCTGACTCACACGTATTCATGTTAGACTGCGCTAAAACATTTCCCCCTGTTTCTCTGCACTGGGAGGGAATGCGTGATCTGCAATTCATGAGCTGCTATAATAAACATTGATTTTACCAATCTATCACTGTATCTGATAAGGCAAACCATTTTCTTTGTGGTGGCTTTCGGAAGCATTTCACACCGCGTATACTGTGCACCGGTGGCTTTTAAGTGGAGTGGCGTGCAGGGTGTATACCCCTGCCAACTGTAGGATCCATAATTAGTTCAAGGAAGTGTTTTTAGGTGTAGCTGTACCTTCATTAGGTTGCTCATGGTGGTCCTGACTTCCTCCATGGAGGGCCGCTGGGCAGGGTCTTTGTCCCAGCAGCGTGTCATAAGAGTCTCGATTGGCTCCGGTAGGTCCTTTATCAGGGGGGGCCGCGTGCCTATTAGAGACTGGCATGTCAGTAAGGGTACATCTCAATAGTCTAACATGGTACATCTCAATAGTCTAACATGGGCAATCCTCTCCTCCCCCTCTCCTTTCCTCTCCACCCCAACCCACCTTCACCTTCACATCCCTTCTCACCTCTGTGCACAGCCCACATGATGCAGAAGGCGGACCCTCCGATCTCATCAAAGGGCTTCCGGCGAGTGATCACCTCCCACAGGATGATGCCCCAGCTGAACACATCACACTTCTCACTGTAGTTACTGCCTACACAACACAGAGAATCAAAGGAATCCAACTTAAGAGTCATGTTAAGACCAAAACATCACTATGGTGTATCCCATCAAATTGTTTATATCCTTTTTTTGTTTTTTTTGCTTGAGTGTGGACTTTATGGTTATAATAATAATAATAATAATAATAATAATAATAATAATAATAATAATAATAATAAATTAGACTTATATAGCACTTTTCTAGACACTCAAAGACGCTTTACAAACTGAAAAGATCAAGTAGTAATAATAAGAAGAAACAAAAAAACAAAAAAAAACTAAAAAGTATAGGGGCCTAATTAAGGTAGTGCTGGGGACACATGGGAAGGCGAGGGAAAGAGGGTTAACTGGTGAAGGCAAGATTGAAGAGGAGGGCTTTGAGGGCCTGTTTAAATGTTGGCAGGGTGTTGGCCTGTCTGATGTGGTTGGGGAGGGCGTTCCAGAGGTACGGGGCTGCGGCTGAAAAGGCCCTATCACCCCAGGTCTGGAGCTTGGTCCTGGAGGTCTTGAGGGTGGTTTGGTCGGAAGACCTGAGGCAACGGGAGGGGGTGTGGAGGGGGACGAGGTCGGCAAGGTAGGAGGGGGCCAGATTATTGATGGCTTTGTAAGTGGTGAGTAGGATTTTGAATTGGATCCTGTATTTGACCGGGAGCCAGTGTAGGTTTTGGAGGGCGGGGTGATGTGGACACGGCGGCGAGTGGAGGTGAGCAGATGGGCAGCAGAGTTCTGGACGTATTGGAATTGTTTAGGATGTTATTAGGCAAACCGTAGAGGATGCTGTTGCAGTAGTCGAGTCAGGAAGTTATGAGGCCGTGGATGAGTGTTTCAGCAGTGGAAAAGGACAGGGAGGGTCGGATGCGGGCAATGTTCCTGAGGTGCAAAAATGCAGATTTAGTGACCTGGTTGGCATAGGGAAGGAACGAGAGGGTGGGGTCAAAGATGATGCCAAGGTTGCGGACGTGGTTGGAGGGGGTTACGGTGAAGCCATCAATGTTGAGTGAGAATGTGTGGGTGGAACGGGTGAGGGATCCATGCATCCATGATTTTATGTCGCTGAGGCAGGTAGTGAGGGTGGAGTGGGTGTTAGGGGAGATGGTTTTGGAGGAGAGGTAGAGTTGGGTGTCATCGGCATAGCAGTGGAAGCGGAGGCCGTGGCGGCGAAGGACCTGTCCAAGGGGAAGGATGTACAGGATGAAGAGGAGGGGGCCTAGCACTGAACACTGGGGGACACCGTGGGTGACTGGAGCAGTGGAGGATTTACAGTTATTTATTGAGATGTATTGATGTCTGTCTGAGAGATAGGACTTGAACCAGGAGAAATAATACTCACTAATAATATATTAATTTGTTGCCTTCTTAAGTTTTTCGCTTTCGAACAAACTTTGTCAAAAATTGTTTTATGAACATTAGCATGGGGGAGGTGCCCCCTTTTGTCCAAGGCAGTAACTTCTGGACATTATTTCTGACTATTAAGGGGACCCTTTTTGGCTGAAGAGCATCCACAATTTGGGGGACTTTTCAACTCAACAGTTATAAATCCTGTGATAAAGAGCCCTGTTCTCCTTGAACAAAACAGTAAACCAAGTTTCCCTGAAGGGAATTAGACATAATCCAATGGGAGTTTAATTTAAGTCTGTATGTTTGATGCTAGAACAATTATGTTTATTTTATCTTCTTCCATTATGCATCATGAGTTTTGGGGTTATTTTTGGGTAACTGTAAAAATATGTATGAGTTACAGTCAGTTATGTTGAGTAATTTTAGTCTTGGTGTTTCGTCCATCCCTATATTTGAGTGAAAGGTAGTAAAATGTCCTGCACCAAGTAATACCTTAGAGTTACCTAAAAGAGAGACACTTTAGCTAAGTGAAGGAGATTGGGTGCACAAACAAGAAACAGGCTTTTCTTTGCTTTTAAATAGTCATTTATTTCTATATCAACACTCTGCTTTTCAGCTGGGCCTTTTTCCACATAAGCTGACCAAGCTTTCCTTGAAAAAGGCCCAGCTGAAAAGTTGATATGTGTATTAAATTATTCAACATGTGAATCAATGTCACAGCAATGAGAGAAGAGTGTGTCACTATTCATTTTCATTACATTTTGGGCTCTGTTCACTTTGGGGGTGCGTCAATTTATTTATACTTAAGTGTTGACATATCAATACAAAACATTGTAATGAAAGGGAAAGAAGCCTTGCTGTACTTGCCTTCAAACACTTCTGGTGCCATCCACGCTGCACTCCCCTTGTTGTTGGACATGTGTGTTTGGATGTCACAGGCTGTCCCAAAGTCACATATCTTCAACACGGTGCCCCCAGCGACAAGTAGCAGACTGTATCACATTGACATTGACAGACAATTTAGGTCAGAGTTTGTTCAACTTGACACATTTTGATACAAGTTTCCCTTATATCTATAAGGTGTTTTGAGCATTGATGTGCTAAAAATAGATTAATCAACTTGAACACAATCAAACTGAATTCTGTTGAACAAATCATTTTATTTACCCTTCACTGAATCCCTTGCATGTTTTCTACATTCTAGCTTTTTATAGACTGTACTGTAAAATGACAAATAAAGATTAGAACAAAAGGTTCTGTAAATCACTAAATAGTACCACTTCCTCCTTGCAAACTGTGATCGAGAGGCTGCCATACTTGGGTGGTTTGAGGTCTCTGTGGATGAGGGCCTTAGGTTTCATCCCGTGTAGATAGGATACCCCCTGTGCACACTGCAGGCTCCAGCTCATGGCATGGGAGGCTGTATATTGGGGGAGGGGCTCGGCACCATGCAGAACTGTGAGTGGACAGAGAGGGAGAGAGAACATGGTAATGACAGAAGAAAGGAGTGACACAAGCAAGTAGTGACTGGCACAGAGTCTCACTGATCATAGCTGAACAATGACATAGGATCAGTTCATGAGACCTGAATGTGCGTGCACACACACACACACACACACACAACCACAGACACAACCACAGACACACACAACCCCCCCCCCACACACACACACACACATACACACACAACCACACACACAACCACAACCAGTTGGAAGTATCTCACTATCCCAAGGCCACGTTCCCTCAATCTACAAACACGCCGCTGCCACCCCCATTCTCAAAAAGCCCACTCTTGACCCAGCCAACCTCTCCAACTACCGCCCCATCTCCAACCTATCATTCTTCTCCAAAACCCTAGAGCACGCTGTTGCTGTCCAACTTCACTCCCACCTCCAGTCCAACAACCTGTATGAACCCCTTCAGTCTGGTTTCCGCCCACACCACAGCACCGAAACAGCCCTGGTCAAGGTCATCAATGATCTCCTCATCCCTGCAGATTCAGGTGCCCTCAACATCCTGATTCTACTAGACCTGAGCACAGCCTTCGACACACTCCATCCTCCTTCAAAGGCTGCGCCAACTGGGTGTTGAGGGCACCGCACTGGACTGGCTCACCTCTTACCTCACCAACAGACAACAGTTCATCTCTCTCTCCGGTCACACCTCCACCTCCTCTTCTGTCACACAGGGGGTCCCCCAAGGCTCAGTCCTCGGCCCCCTGCTCTTCCTCTGCTACATACTCCCCCTCGGTCACATCATCCGCCAATTCAACCTGGACATCCACTGTTACGCTGACAACACCCAGATCTACATCATCACAAAATCCACCCAGAACCCACCCCTCAGTCACATTGAAAACTGCATATCTGCAATAAAAACCTGGCTAACCCACAACTTCCTCAAACTCAACAGTGACAAGACAGAACTCATTCTCGTCTGCACCAAATCCATACTCAATAAAACCGGACCCATCACACTCACCATTGAGGACACTATCATCACCCCCTCCCCCCTGGCTCTTAACCATGGCTTCATCCTGGACCCCACCCTCTCATTTGATCCCCATGTCAGCTTCATCGTCAAGACCTCCTACTTCCACCACCGAAACATTGCCAAAATTAGACACTGCCTCTCCCCCCCGCTGCTGAATCCCTCATCCATGCCTTCATCTCCTCCCGCCTTGACTATTGCAACTCCCTACTCACTGGCATCACCTCCCGCTCCCTCCATAGACTTCAGATAGTTCAAAACTCAGCCGCCCGCCTGCTCTCAAACACCTGGTCCCGCGACCACATCACTCCTGTGCTCCACTCTCTCCACTGGCTCCCCATCAAAGAACGTATCAAATTCAAAGTACTCCTCCTCACATACAAAGCCCGCCATAGCCTGGCCACACCTTACCTGACTGACCTCCTTCTCCCCCATCGCCCTGCCCGTACCCTCCGATCCTCATCCACTGTTCCCCTCACTGTCCCACCCTCAAAACTCAAAGGCTTCGGAGACCGTGCTTTTTCACGAGCTGCACCCCGCCTCTGGAACTCTCTCCCTCAACCACTCAGAGACTCACCCTCACTCTCCATTTTTAAATCCCACCTCAAAACCTACCTATTCTCCCATGCAGACAACCTTCCCTACCCCTAACCATCTCCCCTAACCACCCCTGCCACCCCCCTCCCCCGCTGGACATTGCTGTGTTAATTGTTCCCTGTGCCTGTTCGTTAACTCTGTGTTCTATGTGCTCATGTTATCTGTTGCTTGTTGTTTCTGTGTTTTCAGTTTTTCCCATATTGTCAGCGTCTTTGAGCCCCAGAAAAACGCTATATAAATACAATGAATTATTATGTATTATTAATAAGTACAAAGATAAAAGATAAAATGGGATATACACGTAGATATGCTGGCCTCAATTAGCATTTCCATCAATTGCAGATAGTGGGTTTCCAGGCCAACTCAAAAATAGAAATCTTCTTGTGCAGCAAGAAAGAATGTTCATTTCAAATTGACACCCTTTCATTTCTGTCATTTAAGAAAAATCTAAACTAATATTTTTTTTCTGTTAACAGATTAAAGGAAGATTTATCTCTTAACGAATAACAAACAAAACATATATTGATATAGTAAGTAAATGAGTAGGTTAAGCATCATAATCTTACCATTGTATAAAGAGCCACCTTCTGCATATTCCATAACAAGACAGACCTGCAGAATGTGAATTTACCAATTAAAATATTTGCAAATCTGGCTACTTCAAAATACAGAGGAAAACTCTGGATGATAATGAACAATTGACTAATGCATCAGTAATAATAAGAGATCCATATCAATAGAGATCATGAATGCATCAATAAATAGCATGCTTCTGACAAGACAACTCTCCTACTTACTGGATTGTCACATGAGCCATAGAGCTTCACGATGTTCGGGTGATTTACACGGGAAAGCTGTCGAAGCTGGAAAAACAAGATCAAGATCAAGTGAGGTATGTCAGGGAAAGTGAATTGTTTTCCTACTTAACCAAATGAACTCATGTTATATTGTCCCTAAGTGAATACAGTGTTGACGTAGTCTTAACATTGAACAAGAGTTGATATGTATCAACTTTCCATAGAATTTGTCATTGGTAAATGTTTGTATCTTTCAGATGGAGAATGTTAACATGCAATATGACAACCATTTCAACACTAGGCTAAACCATAGTTGCACATCATGCGTTTCAGAACATACTGGATCACCAGTGGAACTAAAGTACCTCGACTACAAAAGCTTTCCTCTCGTTTTCACTTTCTATGGTCTTGATGGCAACATCTTTGCCTTTCCATTTGGCCTTGAAGACAACTCCAAATGTCCCTCTGCCAACAACCTGAAGAAATATGAAAAACAAGATCACACATTTACAACACATTGGTCTCTAATAAGCGTTGTCTTCATTTCTCAATGTTCATGTGCAAGTGGATATTCTGAAAGGCTTTGTCTGAAGAGTCTGTGCAGTTTAAAATACATTATTTTGATGTTAGAATAAATAATGTGAATTATGTGTGAATTATGCGTCAACAGAACATGTTTATTTACTCCAGATCATTCAGACTACAGCCTACATAGACATAGAAAGTGTATGTATGTGTGGTCATAGCTGAGATTAGGCCATCCAACAACAATACTTACCTCTTCAACTTCTATGTCCTCATATTCGATCTCTTCGAAAGGATATCCAGGTGGAGTTTCGAGCATCGCTGCGGCTGTGTGGCTTCACAGAGCAAAGCTTTGCAATAACAAACACAGTTCTAGCCTAACTATGGGCCGTTAGGTGGGACAATGTTACGCAGGATTTCTTTTCATTGCAGCCGTTGTTACGAGCCACAACCCAATCGTAATCGTTTCCATTCGCTGTTGAAACATGCATCAGGAAGTATGACTGGGTTGTCCTTTTAAAATTCCGCTCCTCGAGCTGCTACTGTTGCAATGCAAACGAGCTGCTCCACTGTAATAACGCGGTGAGAAGAAGTGACATTGTATCAAAAGCGACAGGCTAACAATAGAAAGTGATAAGCAAAGTGGGAGTCATTTGTTGCGTTCAAAATGACAAATAATCAGATTGCTTTTGAAGAGCAAATGATGTGCGAGTTTGATAATGTCAAAGCGAAATGCTTTGGTTTGCGCAGGGAAAAAGCTGAAGCACGGGGTGCATTCGAAATGTTTTCCGTTATGTGTGAATGACGACCGTTTTTGGATGGTGTATTATGTTGTGAAACGGTTCCGCAACGCTGTCGAACTTTGCTCGTCTTGAACACAGCCCACTTAGTACACACCTCGCCTTCCTGGACCATAGGGGGCGACACGTGCGACAGAACGGCGTTGTTCAACGTGTTTCTACTCTTCTTTGTGTGTGTAGCGATGTGTCATCAACACAACATCTCAACTAAAGGGAGTGGGATACAGTGCGAACAGTAGCAAACCTTTAGACAGCGGTAACCGAACCTGTCAGTTAATTTTATTCTGGGACACCAACACTAGGGAACGCCTGGACTTTATTGTCGTAAGATTAGTACATCCCGTTCGCGACAATATTATTCTTATTAGAAGCCCTAGCCTGCAACATTGTTGTTGCCCCTTTGGACGGCTGCTGCTAGCAGGCTAGCTGGCTAACTCCCCTTATCCGCCTTGGGTCGGGTCGGGTCGGGATCGCCATGTCCTGCTGCCTGCTGGAGTTCTGTCGGGTGCAGGAGCTCAGAGCAGTCAGGGAGTTCCTGTTCCAGAACCAGCAAACCAACTCATCGGAGGACAAGAAACCATCAGGTGAGCTTTAGAGCCAGCACACTAACTAACGCTGAGACAAGTTGACTAAAACAGCCAACTTGTAATGTGTGGTCTGCAGAAGAGAGAGAGAGAGAGAGAGAGAGAGAGAGAGAGAGAGAGAGAGAGAGAGAGAGAGAGAGAGAGAGAGAGAGAGAGAGAGAGAGAGAGAGAGAGAGAGAGAGAGAGAGAGAGAGAGAGAGAGAGAGAGAGAGAGAGAGAGAGAGAGAGAGAGAGAGAGAGAGAGAGAGAGAGAGAGAGAGAGAGAGAGAGAGAGAGAGAGAGAGAGAGAGAGAGAGAGAGAGAGAGCGCTAATAGAGAACAAGTAGACAGTGTTATTGTGCAATAATTATGATGAACAACAGTGTCAGTGCGTCCAAAAAAGTGTCAGTGCGTTTCCCTTAACTAACTTACTATAGTATCTTTAGTTAACCAACGAATGATCAAACAACGAGATCATGTGTTTGAAGCTAGGTGTGATCTAGGTATCCCAGGAGTGGCAGTGCACCACAGCTCCTTATTATAGACTGACTCATAAAGGATTCAGGAGTACACAGGTCACCTGTTGTCTGGATGACTGGATGGATTATGTTTAAAAAAAACAGACCTAGAAGTGACAGTTCAAGTAAAAGCACACACAATTATAATAACCCCATGTTTACCACTGCTATGTGGCATTCTTGTGGGCAAGGTGCTGTGAAGGTGAGGGCTGGAGAGATGGAGATATCCGGAGGGAGGGAGGGATGTGTGTGTGTGTGTGGGGGGGGGGGTTGCCCTTTGTCATATGAGTCATCCGACAGGAGGGCATCTGAACTGATTACTGCATGATGCTGAACAAAGGACACACACACATACTGTACATACACACACACGCACGCACAGCTGTAACGTTTTTGATATGTATGATTTGTGACACATTTTATTTTTGTCTCATTGCCTCAGTCTTTAGTCAAAGTCTAGGACACACACACACACACACACACACACACACACTAAGACCATGGCAACAGGAGTCCTCGGGTGTTCGTGTGAGTTCTGTCATTCTCTCTGTGCTTCCCACTCACTGATAATTATAGCTAGCTCCCTCCATCTAAAACTTCACCATCCCTCCATCTATTACACCGTATCCTCTCTTTCTTTCTTTAATGATGGCAGTACATTTCCACCCACTCCGCCACCCACCGAGGTGCCAAATATGTGCCAAATGATCTTACTGATATATTAGTTCGACTCTGCCAGTGGCAACTTATATTTGTGAATCACTTTTGGAGTGATGTGCATGACCTTACATAGGGCTTATGCTTAATAAATGTCTTGATGTATATGAGTTTAGACCAAAGGTAGGCCTAAGGTAACTGGCATTGTTTCTTCTGATGTTGTAGGAGCTACAATTTGTCATGATCATTCTTGTCATCTCTCTCTCCCTCCCTCTCCCTCTCAGAGAGTGAGTTGGCCTGGGACGACTCAGACTGGGGATCATGGGATAACCCCGATGCCAAAGAAGATGGCACCACGGTTAGTCCATCTCTCCTTTGCACACTCCTTTCTACCCCTCTCTCTTCACTCTGCTCCTCTATTCTTTTATACCTCGCTCTCCTCATCTCTCTCTCTCTCAAGCTGTCTAGTACCCTATTTCTTTCTCTGTCTTTCTACTTCCTGAACACACACACACACACACACACACACACACACACACACACACACACTCAGTGCTGAGTCTACTCTGCTCTGTTCCCCAGGGGGAGGAGGAGAGCTCTGCGCTGAGCGCCCCCTGGATGCAGGATTGTGTGGTGTCCCTGTCGCCCTGCTCAGACCTGATGGTGGTCGCCCGTGAACACAAGGCCGTCTTTCTCTCAGGTCTGTAGTCTCCCCCAAACACACACACACACACACACACCACACACACACACACACACACACACACACACACACACACACACATACACACACACACACACACACACAGCGTAGCTTTTTCAAATACACACATGCAGTCTCAAGACATAAACAAAGCATGCTGATTAACATAGTGAAATCATAACCAGGTTCTTATCGAAAAAGATAATTTGTTCTCAATGACAAACCTGGCACAATTCATTCATACACAATGAATGGCTTAAATGTAGAGAGAGTCAGGAGTTTTTCCCTGACCAGGGTAGGGCCCTGAATAGCTCCTGTATAATACATGTGGTATATGGATGTTGTTGTGACAGTAGTGTTTCCGCTCTACAGCAAAATGGCGCACGGATGACAGCGGGCGGGAGGTGATGAACCTGGCAGTGTCCTGGAGTGGAACACTGAGCATAGAAGACGGGTGAGAGAACGGGAGGGGAGATGGGGGGTGGGGGGTGAGAAGAGAAGAGGAGGAGCAGCAGGAGTGAGAGTACAGGGGGAAGAGGGTGTGGGAATGGGGGGAGAGGAGGGAGAGGTGTATAGAGGGCAGAAGGAGAGGAAGGGGGGATGAGGTAAGGGGGTAAGACTACAGGAAAGAGGAGTGAAGGGAGGTGAGGGGGGAGATGAGGTTGAGACAATAATAGGAGGGGTGGGGGATGGAGAAAAGAGACACAAGAAAGAGAGAATGAATGAATGAATGAATGAATGGTCTTTATTGTCATTAATACAGTACAGGTACCATACAACGAAATTTAGGAGGGGGGGGGCTCCCCTGGTGCTAGGGAAAAGTGAATGTGAAAAAGAGGGTGAACACCAAGAGGAATGAAAGAAGTGAGAGAACAGAAACACAAAATAGAGGGATGTGAAACGTTGGGAAAGAGGAGATGGGACGGAGAATAAAGGAGGGAGTGATACTCTATTTGGTGAAAATGTTTCAGTTTTTAGTTTTTTTTACAAAAAGATTATAAATTGGAGAGCATGAGTGTATCTGTTTCAAAACCCAACACTGTAAACTAAATAGTGACTTTGTGTAAAATAAATCTAAATATTGTCTCTGAATATTAATTATGGACGTTTCACTGACCATTTATAGGCCACTTTAAAAGGGTGGGACAAGACGCTCGCTCACGTGCGCAGATTGTCGAGTTGATTGTGATTTATAAAGGGAAACCGGCGTGGGATGTGTGGACTGTTTTAAATCAGAATATTTTGTGCATAAGCACTTTCTGTGTTTCGTCAGTACGCCACCTTTTCACATTATAAATGAGGCCCCCTGTCAGTTCTACGTAACAGGCAATAGCTCTATCATATTTGTATGTTGGCTACAACATCACTATAAATAGAACTTTATTGCATTCTTTGTTACTGAGATAGTCAAAACCATAGCTCCGTTTAGAAAAAGGGGGCTTTATTTGTCCTTATATAGTGCCTTTGGAAAGTGTTCAGACCCTTTCACTTTGTCTACCTTTTGCTGTGTAATAGACTCAATTTAAATGCATTACATTTTTAAAATGAGAGAAAGCCACAGTCTGACCCTGAGATGGACAGGGCTGAGGTAGGATGAGAAACATATCTTCAACTGTGTGTGTGTGTGTGTGTGTGTGTGTGTGTGTGTGTGTGTGTGTGTTTGTTTGTTTTGTATTTGTCTTTACAGGGAGTGTGTGAGCAGTGTCATCTGTATACCCCTGGCCAGCCAGAAGAGGTGAGTGTGCGTGTGCATGTGCGTGTGCATGTGCACATGTGTGTGAGAGACGTTTGTGTTCTCTATATTGGTCAGTGATAACTGTGTGTGTGTGTGTGTGTGTGTGTGTGTACGTGTACGTGTACGTGTACGTGTACGTGTACGTGTACGTGTGCGTGTGCGTGTGCGTGTGCGTGTGTGTGTGTGTGTGTGTGTGTGTTCAGGAGCTCCACAGGTCGACCAGACTGGACCTGTATCGTAGTGGGTTTCTCCTCAGGCTATGTGCGCTTCTACACCGAGGTACTGCAATACAGCTCAACCCCTTGTCACTTTTACCTTTATTACAGTATCAATAAGAATAGCTTTTTAATATACTTTTGTGTTATATTTCTAACACAAACATAGACAGTTGCTTACACATTGAATGCTGTGAGTGTGTGTTTTGTGGTTTTCTAAAGCAGTATTTTGTGAGTTTGTCTATGTTTTTAAAGCAGCATGTTTGCGTTGTCAGAGTGGCGTCCTGCTCCTAGCCCAGCTGTTGAACGAAGACCCTGTCCTGAGGTTGAAGTGTCGTACCTATGAGATCCCCCGCCACCCTGGAGTCACCGAACAGGTATGTCCCCCGCCAACAGCACCTTGAGTTAACCTGATGAAGATCCCATTGGGATGGAAACATCGCAGTATTTTTTCTGTGTGTCCAAAATGAATGATTTTGTGAGACAAAGAAGTTATGAGACAGTTATGAGTGCATAATAGGGTATTGGGGCTCAGTTTAAGTATGTACTCCATCTGTATGTACTTCTATACTTCAGCATGAGGAGCTGAGTATCCTCTACCCAGCGGCTCTGGTCACCATCGACGGCTTCAGTCTCTTCCAGTCTCTACGCGCCTGCAGAAACCAGGTGGCCCGAGGTACGTGTGTGTGTGTGTGTGTGTGTGTGTGTGTGTGTGTGTGTGTGTGTGTGTCTGTGTCTGTGTGTCAAACGTTTGCATTTTGTTGCATTTGTGTTGGACTGGTCTCATTTTCATTGATGCAACAGATATGTGTGGTTGTGTGTTCGACTGTTCATATAGTAGTAGTTGAGACACAGAATTAGTAGTAGTGGTAGTAGTAACACAGTTGTTATGCTGTCAAAGTTCTGTAAGGTTTAATAGAACCATCTTCTTTGTTTGCTGTCTGGGTGGGAAGAGTTTGCCAAAAAGGACTCAGGTACACACATACACACACACACACACACACACACACACACACACACACACACACACACACACACACACGCACACACACGCGTGCACAGAAGAAGCAGAGTTCTATGTAGCCCTAGTGGTAGTCTAGTACAGCGTGGTATTGTGGCTTGCTTGAGGTCATCCTCATTCTACTTAATTTGCCTCTATTACCTCCATTTCTTCATGCCCCTTTATTCACCCCCAAACCCCCCCCCCCCCTCTCTCTCTCTCTCCAGCGGCTGCAGCAGGCAGTGATGTGGTCCAGCCTCCTCCTCTGGCCTATAAGAAGTGGGGTCTGCAGGATATGGACACCATCGTAGACCACAGCAGTGTGGGTGAGACAGAGGGAGGACGAGGGGAGGAGGGACAGGAGAGGGAAGGGCAAAGTTTGAATGAATTAAAGGGAGGACTGTCACTGAACACCGGAGGAGACTTCATCCTCCTTTCTCTTTCTCTCCCTCCTCCTCTCCCACTCCCTCCCTCTCCCTCCCTCAGGTATCATGACATTGTGTGTGTTTGACCAGATGAAGAATGCCTCTATCCTGGGGGGTTTCCATGCATCAGTGAAGGGCAGCCCCCCAGCCATGAGTCAGTATATCACTGTGGGGGGAGGGCCCTACACCGGCTTCTACTACGCCATAGAGGTGTGTGTGTGTTGTGTGTCTGTCTGTCTGTCTGTCTGTCTGTCTGTCTCTCTCTCTCTCTCTCTCTCTCTCTCTCTCTCTCTCTCTCTCTCTCTCTCTCTCTCTCTCTCTCTCTTTCTCTCCCTCTCTCTCCCTCTCCTATTTTTCCATAAAGGTGTCTGTGGTTGCCAGCCATACTCTCTCTCTCTCCCTGTCTGTGTCTCTCCTCTACTGTATCTGACAGTCCTCTTTCACAGGCTTTATTGCTGAGTGTATCTACCTGTCACTCAGTGTTTCTCTTGCTTATGCTTTGCTGGTTTTCTCTCTGTAAGTGCACTGTATTACTGTTTCCTGAGTAAACACAGTCAGCCCTAGTCCATAGTAGTGGTGATGTTTGACATTCTCGCTCAATTCAATTCAATTGAGCTCTTTTGCACCATTTTTTACCTTAACTACGATGTTCTCTCTGTCTCTCCCTCTCTCTCTCTCTCTCTCTCTCTCTCTCTCTCTCTCTCTCTCTCATGTGCTCTCCTTCTCTCTCTCTCTCTCTCTCTCTCTCTCTCTCTCTCTCTCTCTCTCTCTCTCTCTCATGTGCTCTCCTTCTCTCTCTCTCTCCAGGGCAGCTCCCAGCCTCTCCTCTCTCATGTGGCTCTGGCTGTAGCCAGCAAACTCACCTCTGCCCTCTTCAGCGCCGCCAGGTCTGTGTGTGTGTGTGTGTGTGTGTGTGTGTGTGTGTGTGTGTGTCTGTGTCTGTGTCTGTGTCTGTGTCTGTGTCTGTGTCTGTGTCTGTGTCTGTGTGTGTGTGTGTGTGTGTGTGTGTATGTATGTGTGCGCGTTTACATTCCTCTGTATATATGTGCATGCTTGCAGTTTCTTGGCCTCCTGCTCTCCCAATCACATTGAGTATACTCTGAGGAGATGTCTGCTTGCGTATTGACTGGGGCCTTCACTCAACAATATAGTACCCCTGCAACAGCACTGACCACAAAGCACCAAAATCATTATACTGATAAATAGTGTCCTTCCCTGCCAACTCAATCGTTTTAACAGTCATATTTTCTCGTCTCTTTTTCTCCTCCACCTGCTCTCTGTCTCTCACTCCCCATCCACCGCTCCACCCCCTCCCCTCTCTCTCTCCCTCTCTCTCTTTCTCTCAGTGGGTGGCTGGGCTGGAAGAAACAGAGTGAGGAAGAGCCAGCACAGAAACAGAAGCCCAAGGTGGAGCCAGCCACGCCCCTCGCAGTCAGGTGACCAGTCCAACACCCATCCCTTCATCCATTGAAAACAACGTGCAACCATGCTGGTCTCTTGATAACTATAGCATCAACCATGCTGGTCTCTTGATAACTATAGCATCAAAGGAAAAGAGTATCATCTATATTTTTTATAGGAGTATAATATTTGATATAGGTAGCCTCTTATCCATCCCACAGCCCGCCGGCGGGCCCTAGCGCGATATGCTAATTACATTTACATTTTTGGCATTTAGCAGACGCTTTATTCCAAAGCGACTTACAATCAATACATTTGAATACTAAGCATGTGAATCATCAATCCACCATTCGTTGCAGGAAGAGTAATCTAGCTCGGGCCCGGGGCCATTGATAGAAGGAAAAACCTTCTCCCTATCACCTTATTCTAAAACTTTTTTTTTTTTTTGGGGAGAAACTGAGAAACAGTACAAGGGGGGCAATAGAAGTTCTTAGGGACACAGTAGAGGGGAAGGGTGTCTTTAGGAGACGTAGTGGTGAGGGACAGAAGATGTCTCAGGAGGAGCAGTTAAGATGTAACCTGCAGGCCGGCATTGTAAATAAGAATTTTGTTCTTAATTGTCTTGCCTGGTAAAATAAAGGTAAAATAAAAATAAATAAAAGATGGGTCTTCAGTCTACGACGGAAGATGGGTAGTGACTCTGCCGTTCTGACAGCCGTGGGGAGCTCATTCCACCAGCGGGGAGCCAGTGTTGTGAAGAGACGTGATCGGGCAGCCCGACTGCTGTGTAGAGGAGGTGGGGCCAGTCGGCCAGCCGAGGTGGAGGAGCGGAGTGAGCGGGCAGGGGTTTGGGGGGTTACCATTTCCTTCAGGTAGGCAGGGGCTGTCCCTTTAGCTGCCTGGTATGCAAGCACCAGGGTCTTGAATCTGATGCGAGCTGCTATCGGGAGCCAGTGCAGGGTGCGAAGGAGAGGGGTGACATGAGAGTATTTGGGGAGGTTGAATACCAGCCGGGCAGCAGCATTCTGGATGAGCTGCAGAGGTCTAATGGCTGAAGCGGGGAGCCCAGCCAGGAGTACATTGCAGTAATCCAGGCGGGAGATGACCAGTGCCTGGGTCAAGAGTTGCGCTGCCTCTCTGGTAAGGAATGGTCGTATCCTTCTGATGTTGTAGAGGAAGAATCTGCAGGAGCGAGCCGTTGCTGCAATGTTCTCCGCACAGGATAGTCGGTTGTCCAGGATCACTCCAGGGTTCTTGGCTGTCAGGGAGGGGGTTACAGTAGAGTTCTCCACTGTGATAGAGAAGTCTTGGAGAGGGCACGCTTTCCCGGGGATGAAGAGGAGCTCGGTCTTGTTAAGATTGAGCTTGAGATGGTGGTCAGCCATCCAAGTTGAAATGTCAGCGAGACATGCTGAGATACGGGTTGCCACGTGTACATCAGACAGGAAGAGTTGAGTGTCGTCTGCGTAGCTGTGGTAGGAGAACCCATGTGAAGAGATTACCGAGCCAAGAGACTTGGTGTAGAGAGAGAAAAGTAGGGGCCCTAGGACAGAACCCTGGGGTACTCCAGTGGAGAGGGTTCGTGGAGAGGACAGCGATTCTCTCCAGGTCACCTGGTAGGAGCGGCCCGCCAGGTAGGAAGAAAACCAGGAGTGTGCGGTGCCAGCGATGCCCAGGTCTGAGAGGATGGAGAGAAGGATCTGGTGATTGACTGTGTCGAAGGCAGCAGACAGGTCAAGGAGAATGAGAACAGAGGAGAGGGAGGAAGCTTGGGCAGAGTGGAGGGCTTCCGTGACAGCAAGGAGCGCAGTCTCAGTGGAGTGCCCAGCCTTGAAGCCGGATTGGTGGGGGTCTAAGTGATCCATCTTCCGGAGATAGTCAGTCAGTTGTTTAGATGCCGCGCGTTCAAGGGTTTTGGAAGGGAAGGAGAGAAGGGATACAGGTCTGTAATTGTGGACACATGATGGGTCATGGGTAGGTTTCTTGAGGAGAGGCTTGACTCTGGCTATTTTGAAGGCCGCTGGGACAGATCCTGTGGATAGGGAGGAGTTGATTAGGGTGGTAAGGTAAGGAAGGATGTCGGCGGAAATGGATTGGAGATGGGGGGAGGGGATGGGATCAAGAGGGCATGTGGTTGCCCGCTTTGATGTGATAAGTGTGAGAATCTCATCGGGGGAGAGGGGGGAAAAAGATGACAATCCAGAGACCGAGTGTCGAGGAGAGAGTTTGGAAAGGGTGTTAGCATTGTTAGTAGGAGGAGGGAGAGGTGGGGGGGGAAAGGTGCTGCTGATGTCGTCCACCTTTTTTCAAAGTAGGTGACAAAGTCATCGGCGGACAGGGAGGAAGGAGGAGGGGGAGGAGGTGGATTAAGGAGTGAAGAGAAAGTGGAGAACAGTTTTCTAGGATTAGAGGCAGAAGAATGTATTTTGGAATGATAGTAGGATGCTTTAGCAGCTGATGCCGAGGAGGCGTAGTTGGAAAGGAGAGAGTGATAGAGGTTAAGGTCATCAGAAAGGCCAGTTTTTCTCCACTTCCTCTCAGCTGCTCTGAGCTCTAGTCTACAAGCATGTAGCGTTTCAGAGAGCCAGGGAGCTCGAGGAGAGGATCGAGCTGGCTTCAAGGTTAGTGGACAGAGGGTTTCGAAGGATGAGGTGAGAGCGGACAGGAGGGTTGAGGATGCCGCATCAGTGGATAGAAGGGTGAAGGATTCAACAGAGAGTAGGGAGGATAGGACAGAAGAAGAGAGGGTGTTGGGGGACAGGGTACGTAGGTTACGACGAGAGGGTCTTAAGTGGTTAGAGGCTGAGAGGGAAGAG
Organism: Nansenia antarctica; assembly: GCF_963989245.1. Classification (NCBI taxonomy): domain Eukaryota; kingdom Metazoa; phylum Chordata; class Actinopteri; order Argentiniformes; family Microstomatidae; genus Nansenia; species Nansenia antarctica. Next base: position 42,544,186 of record NC_137674.1, read on the forward strand.
GAGGTTTTGAGGGGAAGGGAGAAGGATATAAAGTGGTGATCAGAAACTGGAAGAGGGGTAACAGTAAGGTTGGAAGTGTGGGAAGATCTGGTGAAGACAAGGTCGAGCTGATTGCCTGCCTTATGAGTCGGAGGAGAGGGGGACAGGGTAAGGCCGAAGGAGAGGAGAAGGTCAAGTACTCCAGATGAGAGAAGCTTCTCAGATTGGAAATTGAAGTCACCTAGTAGTACGAGTGGAGTGCCATCATCAGGGAGGGAGCTGAGAAGGCCATCCATCTCGCCTAGGAAGTCACCGAGCTGGCCTGGGGGGGGGGGACAACAATGTGGAGTTTGACCGGGGAGGAGACAAAAGCAGCATGAAATTCAAAGGAGGATATAGACAGGTGTGCCAGGGGAAGGACAGTATGTGACCACTTGGGCGAGATGAGGAGTCCTGTGCCTCCCCCTCGACCAGAGGGTCTAGGGGAATGAGAAAAGGAGTAGGCACCAGAGAGGGCTGCTGGTGTAGCTGTGTTTTCTGGTGTGATCCAGGTTTCAGTGAGAGCAAGGAAATTGAGGGCCATAAGAGATGCATAAGCTGAGATAGCGTCAGCTTTCCGGACCGCCGACTGGCAATTCCAGAGACCGCCTGCGGCGATAAAGTCATGGTCAGTAGAAAAAGGTGGGTAGATGAGATTGGAAGGGTTGCGAGGGGGGATGTAGCATCTAGGTGTCCTCCTGAGTGTCAGAAGAACAGGGATAGGGAGAAAGCACATTGTGATAAAAGTCTGTAGAGGGGAAGAGGGCTAAAGAACCAACAGAACTAGGAGTAGCTAAGCGCACTCAGTAGACCGATGTGACAAGAGAAGACAGCAACACTACAAACAACTGGAAGAGAAGGTACTTAGTACCCTGGCTTCCTCTCAGGCCTTCCTAATTGTCTTGCCCTGTACATGCTTCCTATGTTCCTATGTTTAGGTAGGTAGTCATGGTTACATACAAATAATCCATCTCAAGATACATCATATCTTGACCATAACACCAGGCACATCCGACATCGCTGTCAATCCACCAACAAACACACTACATTGACATATTTTATAAAACTCACCAATGAAGCCTTATAGTCGACCACCGATCGATAACATTCCGACAACGGTTTGTCTACATTGCTAAAAAAATATTTGGGCGAAAATGAAAAAAAAACTTTTACTTCAGTGTGTTCAAACTTGTATTTCTTAACACCAGTGCTACTTAGTCATTCTTACTGTTGGGGAACAAACTTCAGAGTGTTACCTTCAAAAGGAGACCGACCCCATGCATTTACTCCAAATGGTTCAAGAACAGCTTCCAATTTACTTTCGGTATACATTGGATAGGCGTTTTGGGCCAATTATACAGGGATGGTAAGGGGATAGCAAATACAGCTTTCGTCCTTTTGAATGTCTTCCTCCGGAACAGTTTATTTGGTACATATTAAGAAAAAGTTCATTACATATAGGTAAAATGAAGGATACAACTAAACGTGTCTGTGTCTGTATCTGTGTGTCTGATGCCTGTCATTAAGTCTTTCTCTCCCTGTTATGTAAACTCACAGGTTTGGTCTCCCAGACTCGCGTCGTCACGGAGAGTCCATCTGTCTGTCGCCCTGTTACATGCTGGCCGGAGTCACAGACGACTTTGGCAGGGTCACTCTGCTGGACGTGGGGAGGGGCATCGCTATTCGCATGTGGAAGGGTGAGGGAAGGAGGGAGGGAGGGAGGGATGGATGGATTAAAGGATTGATGGAGTGTATGGGTTCAACTGGGGCAAGAGGGGAGGCATTAAGCTCACCTCCTTCAGTACTTCTCTTATTACACCGGCTTAGTGTATCATATCCCCTGTAGGACTACCGGTACATTTCACAGTTACTTTAATTTAAAGGGATAGTTCACTGAGACTAACCACATGTCATATTCTCTCCAGTTCATACACCAAGACACTTTCAAGTCATCATCTTGGCTATTTTGCAACTTGCACTTTCACATGTTTCAATATAATGGAAACAAATGGGGTCCACACTTTTTAAAATATTTGATTTGATCCTTTCAAGATCATTCATTGGTTATGAAGGGAGGCAGCTTATTGCACTAACACTAGCACTAACTCTAGTTGAAGAGACAAAGAAAGTGTTATGTTTTCTTAGAAGACCTCATTTGATTGTTCCGCCTCCAGGCTACCGGGACGCCCAGCTGGGTTGGGTGCAGGTGTCTGAGGGGCGAGGCGATCGGGAGTCCTCCCCCTCTGCCTCCCTCCCTCGCCGCCACGCCCAGTTCCTGGTCATCTACGCCCCTAGAAGGGGCATCCTGGAGGTGTGGGGCACACAGCAGGGGCCCAGGGTGGGGGCCTTCACTGTGGGCAAACACTGCAGGTGAAAATGCAACACACACACACACACGTAAATAGACACAAAATGACACACACTCATCAGGGGAGCCTGGAGCCTTACTTTGGGAAAACGCTGCAGGTAAACAGACACACACACACACACACACACACACACACACACATATACACACTTTCATCAAAGGGGGCCCACAAAATGGCAAAGAGTCCAGGGACACAAGCCCTGATATTATCATACACACACACACACACACACACACACACACACACACACACACATATACACACTTTCATCAAAGGGGGCCCACAAAATGGCAAAGAGTCCAGGGACACAAGCCCTGATATTATCATACACACACACACACACACACACACACACACACACACACACACACACACACACACATAGAACCCTAACCATAACCCTTCCTCTCTGTCAGGTTGCTGTATGCAGGCTACAGGCTGATGGGGGTGAACAGTGTGACCAGCCAGGGCTGGCAGCTCCACACTCAGCAGGTGTGTCTGTTAGACCCTGCCACTGGAGTACTGAGGACTGTCACTGTCCCCTTCCACCTGGCCCTCAGGTGAGTGTACACACACACACACAAGCGCACACACACACACACACACAGACAGACGCACACACACGCACACGGCACGCACGCACGCACACACACACACACACACACACACACACACACAAGCACACGTTTAATGCACACACACACACACTCATGGTTTTCTCCCTGTATCAGTGATAAGAAGAGTGAGAGAGCAAAGGACATGCACCTGCTGAAGAGACTGGCCACCCTACTGAGGAGCAGGGAGGTGGAGCCAGGTAAGAGAGAGAGAGAGAGGGGGGTGGGATGGAGTGGAGGAAGGAGAAAAAAGGGATAATAAGGGAGAGGATTATGACTTTGATAATAGGCCAAGTAGAAGAGTACTGGTCTTATTTTGACCATCGTCCTTCTCTCCTCAGATATCCTTGAGCGTGAAGTCCAGAGTGTGTTGCTGGACATCAAGCACCCTGCCATCAAGAAACAGGTCAGCACACACTCTCGCACGGCACACACACACACACACACACACACACACACACACGCACACACACACACACACACAAGGGAAGGTTATTCACCATTCCTCACTTGGTCTGTGTTTTGACCAATAGGCATTGGAGTCTCTGCTGTCCAATAAGAATGCACCAGTCTCCTGCATGACGAACATCACCCGTGTCTTACTGTCCAGTCTCAAAGAACAAGGTAGTGTGCGTGTGCGTGTGCATGTGTGGGAGGAGAGAGAGAGAGAATGCTTGCGTGTGTGCACGCCATTGGGTGTGCGCGTGCAAATATGTGTTTGCACGTGTGCGCATGCTTGAGTGAGAATGTTTGTGTGAACACCATTGGGTGTGCGCGAAAAGTGTGTTTGCACCTATACGTATGTATATAAATGTGTGTGTGTTGGCTGCAGACCCTGAAGCGGTAGATGAAGCGTTGCTGAAGCTGTGTTCCTCCCAGTTGAAACTGCTCCAGCTCTACACAGACATCCAACAGCTCCACACCAGAGGAGAGCCTTCGACAGACACACACATCACACCTGTGAGTACAGCTCTGAAGCTAGCTACATTTTATCTTTGCTGCTTCACGGAATTAGCAATATTTATATATTTGTTGCATTTTAAATGGTCCAACAGGCCAGTGAAACAATGAAATAAATATGAAAACGTTTTCATTCTCCCCACCTCTCCTCCTCTCCTCTCTTCCTCTCCCCCCTCTCCTCTCACCCCCCCCCCTCTCCTCTCACCCCCCCCCCCTCACTACTCCTCCCTCCTTCTCCAGTCTGAGGCTCCTCCAGGTATAGAGGAGGAGCTAGCTCGCATCGGCCCCACCCTGCAGCGCTACAGCGAGCTGACGTCCCGCCCCTCCGTCTCATTTGCCGTGGACTCGGGGGCCAGCCCACTTCCTGTGCGCAGCTTCCTGTCCCAGATGGAGTGCGGCGAGGATGGGAAGGTGAAGGTACTCCTCGGGCCCGACGCAGACTGGACCCAGCTAGGTAGGAGGGAGATGCGAGATACACACACACACACACACACAAAAGGATACACACACCTACTCCTCAGATACCTAATTTGCACATTCACCCACTCACTCACTCACTCACATAGACACTCAGACAGACACAATCATTTATAGAAACATTCAAACACACACACACACACACACACACACGCACACACATACACACACACACACACACACACACACACATGCACACACACACAGACACACACACACACACACACACACACACACACACACAAACACACAAACACCACTGACGTTTGCACTACACTACACTACACTACAGCTCCAGATATCAACTCCA
>NC_137674.1:42553933-42661433 GCF_963989245.1 Nansenia antarctica
TTTCTGTGCTACAAGTTACAGTATATGTCTGAACATATCTCTCTCTGTTTGTCCTCCATCCCGCCCTCTGCTTTATCCCCTCTCTCCCCTGTCTCCCAGTTCCTCCTGAGGGTGTTGACAGGCTGGGTGAAGTCTCTGGGGGAGGCCCCTGCCTCTGGTTCAAACCCCGGCACTGGAGCTGGTTCTGGTCCCGGGGCCGAGGCAGACTGGTGGCCCTCCCTGTGTCTGGAGCTGGGGCCTCTGCTGCAGGTCAACCCTGACATCCTGCGTCGACACCTGGTGTGTGAGCTCTACAACCAGGGACTGGACCCCAGGGCTGAGGAGGTAGGGAGGACAACATATACAGTATATATATATATTTTTATTTTTATTTTTTTTAAGTATATTTATTGGTTTTCAAAGGGTTATAGAACAGGAGTATGGGAACAATATACACCCTCTTTGGGAGGACAACATATTGACAGGAATTATCTGTAGATAGAAAACTGTACACTACACAAGCACATAGTTACCATATACATCCCCCCCATGGCCTGGTAATAAGTCTCACACAAACACACACACACGTTATATACACAATTGTAGACAGTAATAAGAACACAAACACAGCTACAGTATATTCCATAACTACAACCCATCAGTGAGCCTAATGTATACCATATCCTCTCTCCCAGGTGATGTTGGGGGTGGAGGACAAGGACGTGCTGGGCTCTCAGCTGTTGGTTCTGACCGGCGAGAGGCTGAGCTACTCCCTGCTCCACACCGAGACCCAGACCCAGCCTGCCATGGAGCTGCTGGCACGCCTGCCCCCCACACTCTGCACCTGGCTCAAGGCTATGGTCAGCCTATAACACACTACAACCTGCTATTAGAAAGAACTACTTTATAACCACTTTATTACATTATTGTGTGTGTGTGTGTGTGTGTGTGTGTGTGTTCGTTCTGTCCCCAGGACCCCGGTGAGCTGCGGTGCCCGTCAGTGCCTCTGTCACAGACCAGCAGGCTGGTGAGCCGCCTCATCGAGATCCTGCCTGAGAACCACACCCAGTACAGCCTGGCCCTGCACCTCCTGGAGGCCGTGGAAGCACTGCAGGGAGAGGACTGAGAGTGGGGGGGAGGGAGGGAGGGAGGGGAGGGGAGGTGAGGTGGGGAGGGAGGGAATGAGAGACAGTGGTGAGGAGATACTAAAGGCCGTGGAAGCACTGCAGGGAGAGGACTGAGAGTGGGAGGGAGGGGAGGGGAGGTGGGGAGGGAGGGAGGGGAGGTGGGGAGGGGAGGGGAGGTGGGGAGGGGAGGGGAGGGAGGGAGGGAGGGGAGGTGGGGAGGGAGGGGAGGGAGGGAGGGGAGGGGAGGGGAGGGGAGAGACAGTGGTGAGGAGATACTAAAGGCAGTGGATGCACTGCAGGGAGAGGACTGAGAGTGGGGGGGAGGGGAGGGAGGGAATGAGAGACAGTGGTGAGGAGATACTAAAGGCAGTGGATGCACTGCAGGGAGAGGACTGGGGGAGGGGGGGAGGGGGGCAGAGGAGAGGGAAGATGGGCAGAGAGAGACATGGAGTTTCTACTCTGAGAGAAAAGAGAGTAAGGGAGATGGGGAGCAAAGTTAAAAAGAGCTCTTATAACCCTTTATAAGTCTATCATGCATTTGTACAGACAGGAATGGGGAGAAGTCAGAAAGGGGTGAAGAAGTAACTTTTTAAAGGAGGAGGTTCGGCTCCTAGCCGAGTTTTCAAGTTGATAAGTGTTGCATCTAATTAATTGTAAATGAAAGAGTTAGGGAGTGATGGGGGGGGGGGGGGCATTTAGAATTGATTTATTCAACCCATTGTTTCCCAGGCATACCCATTCTATTCTCTCAAACAAGTAGCATACAGTACAGTTGTATCTGGCATCAATGTAAAAGTCTTTATTTCTGGATAGCATTGTGTGTGTGTGTGTGTGTGTGTGTGTGTGTGTGTGTGCGTGTGTGCGCGCGTGTGTGTGCGCACACAAGAGTGTCAGAGGGCTACAGTAGATCGATTGGGAATCGGTAACCTTGTCACATTTTACTTGTTGCATTTCCTTTTTACTTAACTGTCTGTCAACTTGTTCTGTACCTGCCTACTAGCCCATTCTAACCTACCCACTTAACACACAGCCAAAGATTGAAGGTTGCCTGTAATATGTGCCATGTCATTGTTCTGTTTGCATCCCTCTCTCCTTTTCAGACTTATAGAGAGATGTATCATATATTAAAAAGATGAATAGATCTTATTATTTTTGGTTATTTATGCGCAGTACTGTACGAGCTGTGCCTGTACCCTCCTTGTCTGTAGTTTGAAGTCCAGGGTAGCTGTCTGGGGTCACATGACGCAGAATAAAGAACTTGAGTTTGATGCTTCTCTTCTTCTCTGGTGTCTCTTTTGAGGGTCAATGCCGTAAACGGGGGACACGTTCACTGATCTGAACAGCAGTTCAAACAGAAAAGCCACTCTGTAGATATTTTTGGGTTGAGATTTCAGAACGATTTTGCCCATAAATGTCTGTCCCATTTTGTGAAGTGTGCACTTTCCCACATCAATTTAAAAACATAGGATTGTCCTAAACATCTGCCTTGATACCAACCCTTTCTCATTCCAATCAATAGGTCTTCTATGCAGAAGTGCCAAGTACAGAAATGGGACACATAAATTCAAAGTTCAATGTTTTGTAGGTGATGGGCTCCACTGGCTTAGCAGAGTGTCAAAAGTAAACCCCATACTTTGATAAATTACACCCCCATATTTATGATAAATTACTCATACAGCTACCCCATATTAGTTTGCCACATGAAGGGCTGGTTTCATGGATGCAGATTAAGACTAATCCTAGACTAAAAAGCATTCTCAATGGAGATTTGCCATTGCAAGTGTGATTTAATACAGGAGGTTTGGTAAATGTATAGAAGAACATCCAAAGATCACCATCATCGCAATTTATCATATATTTGTTACAGAATTCAAATAGATCACATCTCTTTAACGTTCTTATCTGGTCACACAGTGACATACAGTTAAAGCAAGACACCCATTTCAACACAAGACAAAAACTGACAAGCACTGTAACAATACATTGTAATCCTCAATACACACGCGCATATATATTAATAATAATAATCATCATCATCATTACCATAGCCTGTTGGCTGGATTCTCTCAATAGCTAATAGCACTATAGTCTGTTTCTGTATCCACACTAACATACCACTGCTTCAGGATTTTAAAATATATTTTCTGTCACTAGTGCTAAAATTAGCACTCACAGGCCAAAAGATGGGTCCCCCGTTTTAACTGATTGGACAGAGAGGAGCACATTTCTCCACTCCCAAGAGGGAAAGATTGTTGAGGACTATGTGGTCTAATAAGATAAGAAAACGATTAACATTATATCATGAAGCATACAGGTACCATGTAAGACAAAATTGGATGTAAGTAATTAGTGACAAATCCTGTAGCATCTCTTTAAAGTGAAACAAAGATACATTGCTTACATGCTTCATTGTTTGCTAGTGTGGATATTGTAACAGAACCACTGACTCAGGGGTTAGTGAGTGGAGGAATAGTGGGTGAGTATCAATAACCTTCCCAATCAAAGAGATCTTACAGACGCTTGCCGTTCTTTGGCAGGTGGGATAGAAACACAAAAGGACAGAGTATCCCTTGCTTAAGCTGTGTAGTGCAAATCTCAGAACACCTGGATAAGTATTTAATATGTTGGCTAACCGGATCGTATGATTATAGCTATCTGAAATCCGGCTGCTCAGTCCATGACATGGCACACGGTCATTGGTTAACAAGCTAGTCAACCTAGAATGTGAACAAGTTAACCATTCTCTCGTTTACCAAACAAATAATACAAAAATAACAAAAAAATAAAATGAGTGCTCTGTTTTAACCCATCTGCTCAAGCTCAAAGTATCCATATCTTCGTCAAAGCCCTTTCCATGTCGGTTATGCAGCTGTGGAATTGTGGGTAATTTAGTAGTTTTCTGTAAAAGCTAGTCAGTCTGTCTTTTGGCTTGCTTTTGCCCCAAAGTGCATTTTAAAGTTAATAATATTTGCCTTGGCTGGGCTAAGTTGTAGCAAAGGGAAAGGGATGAGAGAAGGCTGCTGGTTGGTTGATTGGCCCAGTCTCATTTTGCCCCTGTGATGATGGTCTGGCAGCGCGGGCAGAGGCAGTCCGCTGAGTCGCTTGTGTAGCGGCGGCACCGCTGGCACCGGGCCATGGAGGTGGACACTGCCGCTACACTGTAGGCACTGTCCTCCCGGATAACCCCACCTGATAGGACAGACAGAAGGAAGGAAAGAGTAAAGGCTTTGCCTGTTATGGTGGTTGATGTGTACCTATGCTAACATTAGCACGATTTAACTATTTGTCTAACAATAATACAGTATCTTAGTGTTTGCCGAGCTAGCTGTGGTAGAGGTTATATTAGCGTTAGCCTAGGCTAACCGTGTCTACAGGTCTCACCCTCCAGGTTGATGAGGAAGCTGCCCTTGCTGATGAGGGCGTCGTCAGGCAGGTCTCTGGGCAGGGCGCTGGCCAGGGTGACCCGTGATGACATCATCAGCTCTGTCAGCTGGGAGGAGGTGGAGGTGGTCTCATCCTGTAGAGACTGGAGGAGGCCGAAGAGGAAGGAAGAAGAGCAGAGCAGAGCAGGGTTAGTTAGATGTTTATGTGTCAAGTTTAAATACAGTATGCCTTAGAATGCTCCTAAAAGTCACTCTAGCTATAAATCAGTAGCAGTGTGTTGGTAATAATAATAATAATAACTTTTATTTGTATAGCGCTTTACCTGCAAACATTGCAGCTCAAAGTGCTAGGTACACTTGGTAGGCAAGTGTTATTGTCAAAAAACCAAGCACTTCCAAGCCTTGCACTTTAAAGGGACAATAACTTAGCTTCCGAACACACACCCGAATTTTCAGTTAAATTTGACATTTTCAGTAAATATATGAGATTATAGCGCAGCTCAATTTCTCACCATAATGTATTGTATCGCAATAGTATTGTCCCTACTGGCTGTGAGGGGCCAGCACACATCACAATTTCCACAGAAATTGTACCTGTCTATTTGTATTGTACACTAGGACTTTATACAAACCATACATCACAGTATTGAATGTTGGATTTATGTGGGGGGGGTTTGTTAGTTTTTTGAATGTCATGACGTGAGCTGTTTTTAATGATGCAAAGCACATTTCGGGGCAAACAGACAATAAAAGCATATGTTATCTTACCTCCATGAGCTCAAATAGTAGACCAGGCTCGATGGCGATGGTGAGCTCATACTCTGCTGCATTGCGTCCTGGGATCGAGGACAGGAAGGAGTCTCTGATGGCACACGCTCCCTCCACCGCCTCCTCCAATCCTGGCCTCCGCCACACCGAGCTGCTCTTGATCCAGCCGCTCCGGAACAGAGTCTCCCCCGCTGGATGCACACACAGACGGTCAGACATGGAGCATCTTACAAACACACACCACTCAAAAACACACAGTCACATCCACACACTGACAGAGATACACTCTTAAAGTCCTCCCCCCACACACCCAACCACACTCTCCCTCTCCCTCTCCCCCTCTCTCATGCACCCACCCACCCACCCACCTACCCACCCACCCACCCACCTACCCACACACACAGACCCACCCACACACACACAGGGCCGTACCGTCGTGTCCCGGGGCATGTAGGTAGACCTCCTCTGCCAGATGGGGCAGGACAGGAGCGATGGAACGGGTCAATCCATCCAGAATCTCCTCTAGGACCGTTTGACATGACCGCCGACCCAACGAGTCCTCAGGATCACAGTACAGCCTGAATGTGTGTGCGTGTGCGTGTGTGTGTGCGTGTGTGTGTGTGTGTGTGTGTGTGTGTGTGTGTGTGTGTGTGTGTGTGTGTGTGTGTGTGTGTGTGTGTGTGTGTGTGTGTGTGAGTGAGTGAGTGAGTGAGAAAGAAGGGAAGAACACGAGAGGAAAAACAGAGTTGAGCATTAAAATGTTCAACCACGGGCTGACGGCTGCTATCAAAGCAACCTGGGCCATAACACCTCAGCAGTGCCACAGGCTGATTTGTGCAAAAGGAGCCCAGACCAAGTATAGTGCATAAATGAACATACTTTTCAGAAGGTCGACATTTCTGTATTATAAATCCTTTTTTGGATTGGTCTTATGTAATATTCGAATATTTGGAGATACTGGATTTTTGATTTTCATGAGCTGTAAGCCGTAATCATCAACATTAAAACAAAAAAGGCTTGAAATATTTCACTTCATGTGTAATGAATCTAGAATATATGAAAGTTTCACTTTTAGAATGAAATTACGGAAAATACTAAACTTTTCCATGATATTCACATTTTTGGAGATGCACCTGTAGGAGTGGTATAGTCACAGTACCTGTCTTTGATGATGCTGAAGTAGAAGCTGGAGAGATCTCTGGTGATGAAGCCTTGCAGGAGGCGGATGGCTCTGCCCGCATCAAACTCGCTGTAGGCATCTGTCACCTGACACACACACACAAACACAACAGCACTGTTAAATTACACACACACACACACACACACACACACACACACACACACCTTCATGCTGTAGTCCCGCAGCACGTGCAGTAGGTACTGGTCAACGTAGTGCATCTCTTTGGGGTCCACTGCCTGAGTGAGAGGGTCAAAATCCTGCAGGTTCCCCAACAAGAACTTCAGGGTGTTCCTCAACTAGGGAGAGAGATAATTACTGTATGAGTATTACAGAGGTAACTGTGATAGTTGGGCATCATTAAGATGATTAAGAGCCGTGGCAAGCTGGCAGAAATGTAGAGAGAAGAGTGTTAATACCTTATTGACACTGTCTCTGGCTGAGTTGAGCGCGGAGGGGCCGATCTGGACCTCAGAGAAGACATTGGCCTCTGCCACCCACCAACGCAACACATCTGCCCCGTAGGGAGGAGACCCGTTCGGGGCCTGGGAGAGAAGGAGAAGAAAAGCGGAGAGAGAGAGAGAGAGAGAGAGGAAAGAGGGAGGGGGAAAATACAGAAAAGGGACAAGATAGAGAAAGAAAGAAAGAAAGAGGGAGAGGGAAAAAGTACAGAGAGAGAGTGAGAGAGAGGGGGGGGTTATGGGCATTAGTATTAGCATGCTGTGTACCAGAGTACTCAAATGTCTGTGTCTCATCGACGGCCTCTCACCTTTCCTCCGTTGATGACTATGTCAGGGTCCACCACATTGCCTACAGACTTGGACATCTTCTCTCCTTTCTCACTGACCACAAAGCCATGTACCACCAGACCCCTGCACAGACACACACACACACACACCACTATTTCATTTTCACCTCTATACACAAAACACCCTCCCAAACACACACACACACACACACACACACACACACACACTTAAATGTACAGCTCTCCCACTGACTTGTAGGGTGCCTTGTTCCTCACAGCCACACTGGTCAGTAGAGAAGACTGGAACCAGCCACCTATCTGGTCCTTCCCCTCAACATACACATCAGCCCTCCGGTCCGACTCTGTATGTGAGAGGGAAAGAGAGGGGGGGGGGGGGGGGAGTGGGGGAGAGAAAGGGAAAGGCGAGAAAGCGAGTTCAGTTTGTATTTTTCCTTTCTTCTGTTCTCAACCCATCATTCACGAAATAGAGCACGACAGAGAGAGAAAGAGGGAGAGAAACGTTAGTATCAGGAGTAACGTGTTGACTTTGTCCAAAGAGGCTGGAAAAGTCTAGAAAGGCAGAGACCATAGCCATTGTTCGTGAAGACATCCACCATGCATCAGTCAAACTCAACCAAAAGTATTAGCGTGCAGTGAGCTGAAATAGTGAAAACATACAATCAATATTTCATCGACAATAGTCATGCCATGACCCAATGCCCTAAGTGAACATAACGGGGACTAGGCCAGACATTACCGGAACATTCCAAAAAGAGACAGAGCGTTTCATAGCCACAGAGCTGTTAGAGAGACGAGGGGTTTGTAGACAGCAGTGCTTCTGCCACAGACTGTACCAACAATGCAGCCTTCAGGTGAAAGTGAATGTGAACAGTGTGTGTGTGTGTGTGTGTGTGTGTGTGTGTGTGTGTGTGTGTGTGTGTGTGAGAATCCTGGAAGAGAAACCATAGTCACGGTGCCCATTTCCCTTACAAGGTTCTCAGAGGCCTGCAGGCTGAGGAGAGAAAATAGGGAGGGAGTGTAAGAAAGACAGATAAAGGGATACATTGAGGGAGAGAGAGGGGGGCGGGAAAGAAAGAGAGGGAAACAGAGTGGGTAAGAAAGTAAAAAAAAAAAACGAAAGAGAACCCGAGGGAGAGAGAGAGAGAGAGAGAGAGAGAGGAGGTAGGGAGGGAGGGAGGGAGGTAGAAGGTCTTGGGTAGGGGGTTATTAACCTGGCACCAGGGGTTTAGGTAGCGAAGCACGGAGCCAGCTGAGCCCTGACTCTGGCTGCTCAGAATCGGCCTCCTCCACCTCCTCTGAAAACACATCACAACCAAACACCAGGATGTTTTGGAGGAAGAGTTTTGGAGGAATAGTTTTCATGTAATTACTTGATTTAAAAAAAATGTTGCTTCTAAAATAATAAAAACAAAGCTTTGTCATAGAGTTGTCCTTTATTGAGAGGTGGTTAAGGATAAAAGATCAACTTAAATGTAAGACGACGTCACAGTATGTGCGAAGGCACTAAAGCTAAAGTGCTAACTTAATTAAAAAGGGGACTTAGCACTCAAGCTAAGTCACATAAGTATAGACAAAGCAATTGCTAATGGAGAGTTAACATTACTAGCCACGTAGATAGAGACTAGATAGCATTAATTCCTAATCCAATGACACCAGGCAAGACAACCTTGATGCTAAGACACAACCCTGAAATGCCGTAGCAGTAAAACTAAGCTCACCTTCAAGTACAGCAGCCCAAGACGCTCCGCTGTCAAACCAGATGTCCAACACATCGTCACCGCGCTCGTAGTCTGTCACTGGTCCTGCTTTACTCTGAGAAAGAAACACACACACACACACACACACGTCAGAACTAAATGCACACAAAAATTCGTATAGTAGTATATATATGTGTATGTATGTGTGTGTGTGTGTGTGTGTGTATTTCCTTGCCATTAGCTGCTTACCTTCATGAGGACCTCTGGGGGCAGTAGTGACTCCATAGGCAGCTCCCACCAGCAGTCACTGCCGTTCTCTGAGAACAGCTTGGACACATGGTCCACTGTATGTCTGTAGAGACAGAGAGAGGTTAGAGAGGTGTGTGTGTGTGTGTGTGTGTGTGTTTGTGTGTGTGTGTGTGTTTGTGTTTCTGCGGCATGTGTGTGACTGCGGCACGTATGTTTGTGTGTGTGTGTGTGTGTGTGTGTGTCTGAGAAAGATTGAGTGAACCAGGATAGGGGTGTGTGTATGATTACTTGTTAATGAGGGGCTCTCCTGTCTCCTTGTGGTAGAACACTGGTATGGGTACACCCCAGCTCCTCTGGCGAGAGATACACCAGTATGTCCGTCTGTCCAGCATCGCCAACAGGCTACCCCGTGCCGACTCTGGCATCACACGCACCTTCTGGAGCACATCCTACACACACACACACAGAGCAAGAAAGTGAGTAATTCTCTCAAGGTATGAGATTCTCAATCTTGTTACAACTATTGGTATGTAATACCATCTGTTGGACAGAAGTCGGCTTTGCAGGTGAAAATCCTTTTGTATACCCGATTCTCTAATACGAAGAATCATTCTCTGTAAGACTGGACTCACCTGCAGCGAGACTCTCTCAATGAATGTGAATCATTCACACACAAAAGAATCATTTCCAGAGTTGATTCTTCTCACCTTGGCCTTGTCTTTGAGGCTGGCCGTGTCGATGAACCACTGTTTGCTAGGTCTAATGACCACGGGCTGCTTGCTCCTCCAGTCGTAAGGGTAACTGTGGATACACTCCTCTTCCTTCACTAGAGCCCCGGCTGCCTTCAGCATGGAGATCACTGATACACAGACAGGCACGCACATTGTTAGACACAGCAACACACACACACACACACTCACACTCACACTCACACTCACACTCAACAGTCTCACACACACACACACACACACACTCTCACACACTCACACACTCACACACTCACACACTCACACACTCACACACACGTAAAGAAACAGTCAGATACACAAGTGTAAGCCAAACACACACATATTTCAAATGCTCATGAACAAAGAGCCTCAGGCTGAACCAGTCCAAATATGCTTAGCGTCGTCACAAACATCTCTCTCTCTGTACCTGTGTCGGTGCCTTCCCCCATCACAGGTAAGTTCTGCAGCTCAGGACCAGCCAGCTCAGTGAACTTGCCCTCCTCATCCACCATACACTCCTGGGAGAGAAGCAACACACACACGCGCGCGCACACACACACACACGTCACTGGACAGGTAGTAAATAAAAACATGCAAACCACAAACCATTACACTGACAACAACATACAGACTGGCACCCATATTTGCTCAGATAATTGAAAGAACGTACCACTGACAGTTTAAACTGTGAAGCCACACTGTAGTCCTCCATGCCATGGGCGGGTGCTGTATGTACCAATCCTGTCCCTTTGCCCATCATCACATGATTGGCTGGTAATAATGGAACCTGCTTGCCAGGAATGGTGGGATGTTGGCAGACTCCACCCTCGAGCTCTGCACCTGGAGAGAAAGAGAGTCAGAGAAAGAGTTTGATCGACAATTACATTGTGTGTGTGTGTGTGTGTGTGTGTGTGTGTGTGTATATAATGTCAGTGTACCTGTGAACATGCCCACACTCTCCAGCTCTGTGCCCAGCAGAGTTGCCAAGCTGGCGATGCGCTCCGTGGCCACTAGGAGGAGCTGTGAGCTGTCGGCCCGCTTCACAACAGAGTACCTGAGAGGGAAATTATAACACACTTATACTAGAGAACAAATAACCAGTCATCTTAGCAGTTTCTAAAGATGACATGTATGATGCAGTGGAAGCTGGCGGAGGTAGAAATCGGAGGACGGGCTTATTGTAATGCATGGAATGGAATGAGCAATTCCTCAGTCCATGGATTACAATGAGCCTGTCCTTCGATGGACAGGGAATGTGCATTATTCAGGGATATGTGTGTATAGTACTGTAGGTGTCTATCAACAGCTAGACTTACTGGGCATTGAGCATGAAGCAGACCGCCTGGTTGGCTGGAATGGTCCACGGCTGAGTGGTCCACACCAACACGGACATACTCCCCAACTCCCCTGAGACAGACAAATAGACACACCGGGCAGTATGAGCAATATTCAGGGCCCCTAGAAAGTGTGTGTGTGTGTGTGTGTGTGTGTGTGTGTGTGAGTGTGTGTGTGTGTGTGAGTGTGTGAGTGTGTGTGTGTGTGTGTTGAGAGATAGCCTCCTCTTCCTGAACCCCTTCTCATTAAAGTTGTTTAACTATATCTGGGAGTGGGGGAGGGAGGCCTGAGGGTGTGTGTGTGTTGAGAACATTGGAAGAACAACAAACTAACAGCACTAGCTACAAACTTCTCCCTCATGATCTTGTTTGCCCCATTTGTTCTATCATGACTGCCCCAAGTCCTTGAATTTCGAATCTGAATTAATGAAACGGGAAAAAAGCTAACCATTTGGACTTTTCGAGAAAAAAAATTACATTTCAATAATATTTTCTAAAACCAACCTGAACCATTCAATATCAATCCATTCTATCATTCAGATTAAATCATTTGGTGTGATGAACAAATAAGAAGGGGCGAATGCAGAGAATAAGGTAAAGCAATTTCACCAGTTGTATTTAGATTCTCATTATGAGACACATGGACTCATGTATTTTGAGTGGCCTTTGGGCTGGACATTGTAGCCAACCTGGAAACCCTGGTTGAGATGCTCTACCTGCAGCAGCCGCCATCTTGGGGGGCAAGGTGACCAAGGGGAATGTGGCGTAGATGGCCTTGCTCACATGCTGGGGGTTATACTCCAACTCTGCCTCCGCCAGGGCGGTCCTAGAGACAGAAAGGGAGAGAGGGAGGATTAGAGAAGTCTCAAACAATGACAATAAACAAGTATTGTTCAATGACCAATAACATAGACCTGGGTTCAAATTGCTTTTTAAATAAATAATTTAAAATAATTGCAATAAGGTATTCAATTTCCTGGCAGAATGGACTCAATGCTGCCTACCGAGAAGAGGGAGACCAGAACACTGGCTTGTAGTCTTGGTAGATCAGCCCCTAAACATTACCAGACAACAACAAAGTTGAGAGAGAGAGAGAGAGAGAGAGTGAAAAAAAAGAAAGAAAGAAAGAGGGAGAGAAAGAGAGAGAGAAAGGTAGAAAAATAATTATAACAACCAACCCAACCGCCCCCCCCCCCCCCGCTTAAAAATACTACATGCACCCAACCCCAAACAAAGCCTAGAACACAACACAAACAGAACAAAAACAAAAACACAGCACAATAGACACACCAATACCAGCAAGGAGGATTCCCAACCCCACTAACATGTTTTACATAGAAACAATCAACCCCCACTCATGAGCCGTACACACAGCCACACCCAGACACCAAACATATTGATAGAGAGAGACAGGGAGAGAGAGAGAGAGAGAGAGAGAGAGAGAGAGAGAGAGAGAGAGAATGAGTATTCCCATCCCAAAGAGACATTTGAGAAGAAACAAAACTGGCCTATAGCCCAGAAAAAGACAAGAATAGAATATGCTAACCAATATAATTCTCATTCAGCAATGGGAGGGAATCACAATCAAATAGAACAGAATATCTCCCACCTTGCCGTGCATCTCCTGAAAGACCTTGAGCTGAGCAGCCTCGTAGGCCCCGTCGAAGGTGTAGTAGCACTTGTCCCAGTCTGCCATCACTCCCCAGCGCTGGAAGGCCGCCCGCTGTCTTGCTATGGCCCCCTCAGCAAACTCCCTCGCTGGAGAAGCGGCGAGAGGGGAGATTTTAGGAACAAACCGTCATAACTAGCTGACTTTCTAGTGTCTTGTGCATATCAGATAATTTATCGATAAACAGATCACAGGACAAGGTGTGTGTAACTGCAATACATGAGAGCTAGTTACATAAATGACTGTTCATGCATGAATG
Source organism: Nansenia antarctica (assembly GCF_963989245.1). Taxonomy (NCBI): domain Eukaryota; kingdom Metazoa; phylum Chordata; class Actinopteri; order Argentiniformes; family Microstomatidae; genus Nansenia; species Nansenia antarctica. The sequence goes on from NC_137674.1 coordinate 42,567,073, forward strand.
ATCCGTGACCAGTATGCTTAAAGCTGTCCTCCACAAGTGCCCTTAACCATAGATCTAGGATCAGATTACTTCTTCTACCAATGCTTCTACCCTTAATTATAAGAGCTATGGACAACATATCTGACCTTGAGTAAGTGGATAGGAGAAACTCATACTCCAGAAGATCTCAGTATATGCTTTGAACATCCATACATCACAGCCTGCAGAATATAGCCTACTAGAGACAGACGTCAGCGTTATGATTGCGAACAAACGTAATGTGAGCAGTAACTATTGAACGGTAAATTCAAATAATGAAATCAATACACCATAAAGGTTTAGTATGCCTTTGGGCAAATAATAACCTACTTTATATACTGCTCCGATTTGTCTCCAAAAATGACGAGTGTCACCAGTTGTCTTTAGGCCTACATTTTGCAGTTTGTGACGTATGAACTTTCATAGCATTATTGTGTCAGCTATCTGTCCTCTGCTCTTTCACCTTTCTGTCTGATCTGCAGAGGGCTAAGGCCGCTGGTCCCTAACTCTCCCAGGGCCTTTAGCTCGATGGGCAGTCCGTGGCAGTCCCAGCCCGGCACGTAGTGGACCTGCCTTCCTCTCAGCATCTCAAAGCGGTTTCGGATGTCTTTGAGGATCTAGATGACAAATCATTGAAGCATTGACAGTTACAAATGGGAGAACTGGTTTCTCTATGTTGCCACTCTTAATACAAGTAAAGAAAATAGTGATTCCATCATTATCACTTTGTCCTCTGTAAGGTATGAACTGCAGATACCTTATTGAGGGCGTGTCCGACATGTGGGTCCCCGTTCGCGTACGGGGGTCCGTCATGGAGACAGTATTCTTTCTTGGCCTTCCTCTCTCTCTGCCATGAGTACAGCTCCGCAAACCCACACTCCTAGAAACAGATCAGACAACTATTTATATATATATATGTACATCACAGTAAGTTAATAGAAGCCATAGCAGCAGCTGTGTATCCCATCATCATGAAGTCAGACCATGTGGACGGGCGTGTGTGTTTGTGTGTGCATCTGTCTGTCTGTTTCTCTGTGTCTCTCTCTCACACAATGGCAACAAGGTGATTGACTAACTAGCTAGCGACACTTCACTTGGGACAGGCAGAGCTACCCTCCCTCCTTACCCGCTGAATCTCCATTTCCCGGTCCAGAAGTTTCTGTCCGGTTAATTTCATGGGGAATTCAGTGCGGGGGAGAAGCACGCTGTCTCGGTACTGTCCCTGTGCAGGGGTGGCTGAGGGCTGTGCGGTGCCCTCGGGGGAGCTGACATAGTGACAGCGACTGGAGCTGAAGGAGAGTGCCTGGAGCAGGGCGCCTCTGCGAGCACTCCAACCCCATCTCACTACACTCTGGTTCACTGCCGAGATCCGGCACAGCAGCATGGAGAGGCGAGTACAATGTACTCTTTGCGTCTGCAATAAAAATACCGTTTTGTTTGTTTGTTGTTGAGATATGGATCTCTCCGTTGCTTAATTTCGAGCTGCTTGTGGCACTGTTTCTTCCGGAAGAAGTGGAGAGGAGGACAACTACGGAAAGGACGAAGGGACAAAGGTCATTGTAAATATCAAATCGCGTTTTCATTTTATGTGAGAAAGCAAGAGGTCGCTGTGATCTTGTGTAATTCAATAGCGTAACATTCTTCACCGTTGATAAGGTAGAGGTTAACATGCGAAACAAAAGCAATATTGACCTAAATAACAATATTAAGGAACTACAGAAATAGGCCTATTCAAGATAAGTTGTTGATATGATAAGTGGTAGGCTTGCTGGGTAGCATTTATATAATTACCAAAAGGACCATCGATGAGCCATGTTGACCGTTAGGCCAGTTAGTTTGGTGTCAGACTGAAAGCACTTTGAGGGGCAGGGGGGCAGGGGGGTTTGGGGATGCGCACCTGTTGACGTCACACTTGTCAGGGGTATACAAATCCTTAGGTTTCGATTGCCTTCGTTCTCGGCAAACTAAACGACGTGGAAAAAAAGTAACGTGAAACATAGGAACTGAGAAGAACGTCAGCAACATAATTATAAATATGGTTACCGCTTACATGAGTCCTTATGCTATGCATGCATTTTTTATCAAAGGTATGAAGACGTTTTGTATAGGCATAATTAAGTTATATTCAGTTATTGCTTTGCCACTCGATATGGCTTTCCTCTCTTAGTGTTTGACTTAATGTTGGGGAAATGTAGACTATCATAGCATGTGACTACGCACAAGTGTATTCGACTGATCTAATTAGGCCAAGGCTGTAGGCCACAACTTTCATAATAGCCGTTTTCTTTAATAGCAAGTGACTGAGCTAAAGCCTAGTCAGGTATGCTGATCAGAAACCGAATATGTATCTTCACCATTTCTAATAACGGAGATGGGATCTGAGACACCACGGATGTCAGTCCGAACCTACATTTATTGCGTGGACAGGCATTCAGCTACACATTACAAATAAATAGGCCTAATCACTACGAATGAAAATAACCTAATTACAAATCATGTTGCCCACATGTGAAAATATTTAATAACATGTTCAAGTAGTCCAAGATCTAATGTGTTACAAACTAGGGGAACATACAGTACAGGCCAAAAGTTTGGACACACCTTCTCATTCAATGTGTTTCCTTTATTTTCATGACTATTTGGTAGGCTACATTGTAGATTCTCACTGAAGGCATCAAAACTATGAATGAACACATAGGAATTATGTATTTAACAATAAAGTGTGAAATAACTCTAAATACGTCTTATATTTTAGATTCCTCAAAGTAGCCACCCTTTGCTTTTTTGTTGTTAATAAAATATATAATAATATTAAATAGAATATGTGTTAATAATAATATGTTATTATATTTAATATTATGGTTATATATTTTATTAACACATTTTATTTTTTTTATTAACAAAAAAGCAAAGGGTGTCTACTTTGAGGAATCTAAAATATAAGACATATTTCGAGTTATTTCACACTTTTTTGTTAAGTACATCATTCCACATGTGTTCATTCATAGTTTTGATGCCTTCAGTGAGAATCTACAATGTAAATAGTCATGAAAATAAAGGAAACACATTGAATGAGAAGGTGTCCAAACTTTTGGCCTGTACTGTATCTCGGCCATTACATGAGTGGTTTGTTGCAAGTGGGATTAAACCTGCAGTAGGCCTACAGATGCATTCAATTACACCCGATTTAGATTTGTTGCATTTGTTGTTCTTACGCAGAACACTGCCTAATAAACCTGCACTCAAGCTCATTGCAAGTGGCCCCTTCAATTATTAGAAGTGAGATTCGCGCTCGACACTGGAACTAAAGATGAATTTCAAAGGGACAATCGCGCCATTTTCATAATTTATTTTGTACAAGAAAAGTCACAAACACATTTCGGAACGCTTGACCCTGTGACTACAAAAGTCTAAAAGCATACTAAACCTCAATTTACAACAACATGATGCAGGAACCTGCAGGACAAATAGGATTTTAAATCACGTTTACATCAATTTTCCATAATGCACCTCAACCAATTTAGTAATCCAAATTCTTTACTTCTTTACTAAAAAAATAGAGACAAAACGAAGAGCAGAGTTTCTTAAATCCTCGCCATTGGAAAGCGACACACCAAGGACTCGGTTGGTGCGGGCGGGTAAGGTGGCTCAACAGAATTTCCACCGTGTTTCATCTTTTAGGACCTCAACGTTCTATTGATTCTCGTTCACGCGTAGCTTAAAATATCGCACAATTCCACTGGTTGGGTACGCAGATCATTGCCTTTCGAGGACGAAAAAGCTTGGCGGTCCCTGCTCACTGAGTCTATACCAGACCCTGCAGGAGGGAGCCCGCTAACGCCACTGGGACGAGCAGCGTGATGGCGCAGGACTGGTGGGACACGCCGTCTCCTTTCAGAGTAGTAATGTTAGATGTAGTACTGTTGACGACATCGACCGTGGTCATATTGAAGCTCGAGCCAGCGCTGGTCTGGTTCATCATCGGGTAGGCCGTGGTTGTGTTCTCCGCATGGACCTGAAACAGAAAACCGGAGAAAGATGTCAATGACGGTGCCAGAACTGCAATTAAAATATTGTTTTTAAGTGTTTTAGCAGGGAAACTCATCTACCCATGTATCGAACTAAGGGCTTTTCATGTGAATCCGTGTAAAGTAAAACTACCGCGTGTAGCTATTGGATTGGCGGCGCGGCGCGGTGCGTAAAAGCAGGCTACAGAATTACTGTAGTTGTCACCCATGTCTCCATCAACATTGGCATAAACATTTCTAACCAATTGCGAGCGTATAGTGCAAGAAAGCATGATTGCTTACGGTCACTCACAACAGGCAACATTTGGAAACAACGTGCATGGGCTAAGTCAACCGATGTCAACCTATGCCTAATCAGACCGATTGAAGACATCTGTGCGTATATGGTCAAGTGACATGTTACTTGAACATTTCTACTAAAAACAAGAATATAACTGGATAATTTCACGAAACGTTAACATACCTGTGATGAAAAATGCATGGCAAAGATAAGCACTCCAATGTAAAAAGTAACCATTTTAGTCATTTTGTTGTTGGGTGTTCTTCTCAATTCCTCCCAAGTGGCCAGTCAATAGTTGTGAGTGAATGCAAGCAAAATCCAAGGGTTTTTATACCCCCCTGACCAGAGTGTGACGTCAACAGGGGCGTTTCCCGAAAACCACCTGCCCTGCCCCTCAAATAGATACCGAAACTTTACCAAAAGAAACGAGTGGTAGTGATATCTGGTAAAGCCCTCTCTCTATACAGTACAGGCCAAAAGTTTGGACACACCTTCTCATTCAATGTGTTTCCTTTATTTTCATGACTATTTACATTGTAGATTCTCACTGAAGGCATCAAAACTATGAATGAACACATGTGGAATGATGTACTTAACAAAAAAGTGTGAAATAACTCTAAATATGTCTTATATTTTAGATTCCTCAAAGTAGCCTTGCTTTTTTGTTGTTAATAAAATAAAATAAATGTGTTGTTAATAAAATATATAATATTAATATTAAATATATATATAATAACATATTATTATTAACACATATTATATTTAATATTATTATTATATATTTTATTAACAACAAAAAAGCAAAGGGTGGCTACTTTGAGGAATCTAAAATATAAGACATATTTAGAGTTATTTCACACTTTATTGTTAAATACATAATTCCTATGTGTTCATTCATAGTTTTGATGCCTTCAGTGAGAATCTACAATGTACCAAATAGTCATGAAAATAAAGGAAACGCATTGAATGAGATGGTGTGTCCAAACTTTTGGCCTGTACTGTATATATTTGTTGTATTCCTTCTTTGTTCTTTTCTTATGATGACTAATGTAGCCTATAGATTATTCACTTACTTAGTAAAATGGTGTGTACTTGTTGTTGTACATTACATTAAATGTATACCTGTTGTAAGTCGCTTTGGAGAAAGGTGTCTGCTAAGTGTCTGCTAAGTTAAATGAAAGCAGTACTAAAAGGTTTTGGTACGCACAGACGCACGAAGGTCCATGGCCCTTTTACATTTTTAGAAGCATGATTCCTCTCCACCGTCCTTCGCGTGCTTCCTATTTAAAACGCATCGGAGCATGTTGTCCTCCAATGCTTGTTGAGAATAAGTGAGTGGAGAGAACGCGAGGAATCGTGTTTATAACAGGGTACTAGAATGGGATACATATTCACTGCTTGATGTTTTTAACTTCAATTTGCTCAGGCTTCAAATGACATACACAAAATATACGATATAATATAAATGAAGAATGCTAGGATGTAATGTCTTAATCAGAACTGGATAGGTTGGTGTGGCCATTAGGCACATCAGGCACCAGGAGATAATTTGAGGGAAGATTACAGTATTAGACCTAAAGCCATTATATTCCTGTTTAACATTTCTTAAAACATATCAACTCTAATAAATACATGCACCTATGCTCCGTTTTAAATATCAAATCACGTTAGCATTTGCATTGTTTATATTGAACACATTGTTCATACATATACTGGTCATTGGCCAGGTGAAAATGCTGCTGAAACAACCCCTGAATAAAATACAAAACAATTGTGATTTCTTTCTGCAGAAGTGTTTGATGTAAAATAAGTGATATGCCTGCTGTTATGTATCCTATGTTTATATAATGAATGAATGAATGAATGGTCTTTATTGTCATTAATACAGTACAGGTACCATACAACGAAATTTGGGAGGGGGGGCTCCCCTAGGAAAAAAATACTAAAAACAAGAAGGGAAAGAGCTGGTTTGCATACAGTAAATAAAGGCTATATACACTATCCACTATACTATACTATACAAATAAAACACTGTGCTGTACTCTATGCTATGCTATAAATATCCTAACATTTCCTATCTCTGAACCTTATGTGCACGAGGGTTGTCATATTGCACATTCATTTAAAGTGTCGCAGTTTGCAGGTTTGAAATGTTCACAGTTGTGTTTCAGTATTGCACTTGATTACAATCTAGTAGCTGCCATCAAATTGAACTAACAGATCCTAATCACCAAATGGACCGGTTAGGCAATATATTGACCGTTATTTAAGTTTCGTATGAGACTGAAAGCACTGTTATTCTAAAGCACTGTTATTTCTTCCAAAGGCAACACATCCCAACAATAGGCTAATGGCTATAAAGCGAGAGTTCTTTCAGTAAACTTTAGGTATCCATTTGAGGGGCTAGGCAGGTGGTTTTCAGGACGCGCCCCTGTTGACGTCACACATTAGGGAGGTATAAAAGCCCTTGGATTTCGCTTGCATTCATTCGCAGCGAACACCAGCTACTGACTGACTAGTCACTTCAGACAGAGGAGTCGAGAAGAACAGAACAAAATGACTAAAATGGTTATCGCTTACATTGGAGTCCTTATGCTTGCCATGCATGTTTCATCACAGGTACGTTTAAGTTATTCAGTTATTGCCTTTTTTTGTAGGAAAAATGTCATTACTTTCGACAAACTATAACTGGCTCTTGGTGCCTTCAATCGATCTGATTAGGCTGACGCTATAATGTTGCTGGAAACACATTTTCAAGCGGGACGAGAACTACAACCGCACAGCCTTCCAGCTGAATGAATCCTCTGGCGTCTAAAGTTTATTTAACCTACGTCAACATTGTAATTAGCTATTGACTGACCGTAAACAATCATGTGTTCTGCTTGGCGTGCACTTCGCTCGCAATTGGTTAGAAGGTGAAGCATGTTAATGGCGACCTGGGTGAAAATTCGACTTCCCAAAATGATGTAGCTTACTTTTACGCACGATCAGTGCACCTATCCAAAACTTTACTTTTTATGGTTCTTTTTAAACGGATGCACGGGCAAATTCCAATTAGTTGATATTGGTGGATGAATTTCCCTGCAGGGCCCCTGCTGTAACAATTGCTTTTGAAATTCTTGACATCGCTCTCTGATTATGTTTCAGGTCCACGTGGAGAACACAACCACGACCTACCCAATGATGAACCAGACCAGCGCTGGCTCGAGCTTCAATATGACCACGAGCTTCAATATGACCCCGGACGTCAACCATACTACGTTTAACACCACTCTGAAAGGAGACGGCGTGTCCCATCAGTCCAGCGCCATCACGCTGCTCATCCCACTAGTGGCATTGGCGGGCTCCCTCCTGCAGGGTCGGTTGTAGAGGAACTGACTCACCAAGACTGATGTCGTCGGCCGAGATGGGAAGAAGATGGATGAAGAGCCATTTCTTTTTTCTCTCGAAAGGGAATGGTATGCACTGCTAACTTAACCTGAAGAATTGTGAGATTTTGGACTATACATGAACGACAATCAATAGAATGGTTGCCTGTTTGGACCTTAACGACACATGTACATTCTATTATCTGCGCTCAGCCTCTAGTGAGCAACAACCTCGAGTTCTTGGTATGGAGCTTTCCACGAGGATTTAAGATACTCTGTATTTTCCTTCATTCTCTCCGTTTCTTTGTGCAAGTAAGGGGTTGTTGTGATGCCTCTGATTAAGTGTCCATTTTGGGTGTGGCAGGGAAATCAACGGAATGATAAGAAAACAAATGGGTTGAGGCCCCAAAATGTATCCGTCTGGCATGTTTCTGCAACTGTGTGCTTTTCATTTGTGTGATGTAAAATAGGGGTGGGCATCGACGATCGATAATTGATCGATAAGGATCTTGGTCGATCACAAAATAAAACATTTGGTCGATCACAAAAAAAAAAAAATTTGTGATCGACCAAATGTTTTATTTTGTGATCGACCAAGATCCTTATCGATCAATTATCGATCGTCGATGCCCACCCCTAAAAATAATTTGTCTTGTAAATTCGTGTGATGTGGTTCATTTTGTAGGTGGAGATTTGATATGCTTTTAGACCAATTTTATAGTGTTACGGTTTCTGAAGTGTGTGTGTGTTCTTGTACAAAATAAATTGTCCTCCATTTGAATTATTGTTTTGTGTCTTCTGACTTCTCAGAAAGATCTGAGTTGGCATGTCCACCTTCCAACAGGCAAATGAAGCTTAGTTCTGTCTTTTACCCAGTCCTTAAATTGGCCATTTTGCTCTAGTTGGGCAGGGTCAGGCCTCCTTCACTTGCCAATGCATGAGAACTTTGAGACGGTTGTGACTGAAGCTTAATCTGCTCACCAGTCAACAGGGCCGGACGTGGCCCCCCAAACACGTTTTGTCGAGGGGTTGGAGTTTTTGATTGACTGGTGTTTAGTTGATTAGATATCAACATTTGAAAGTTGAATAACTATAAATAAATATTTCCAACTATAAAAGCAAAAAACTTGCAGATGACAATGTCTAACTAGACAATGACAAATTAACACCAATAAACATAGGATAAATTAATTAATTAACAACCAATATAAAAGTGTAAAATATTCCAAATAAATAGTGGAGACTCAAATGAACTTAACTACAAACAATTAACTGTTCAAAATAATAAAAAGGAGTCAACATAACTATAAAAGCAACATACTTGCACATAACAAGGTCTAAGTAAAGACAATAACAAATGAACACCAAAAAAACAAATTTTGACAATGCAAAATATTCCAAATAAATAAAGTGAACTCTATAAAATTGTTAACTGTTAACAAAACAGGCTACTGTAAACTATAGCTACCCATCCTCTCCACCATCCAACATCACAAACTGCGATTAGAGCTAATTCAGGCTTGTTTTGATCATTCGCAATAATGTCAGATCGAGTTCCACTCCCTGAATTTGGCTCAAATAATTCGCTGTTTGGTTGCTATTCAACCAATCCTTCAGAACAAACCTGGTAGCAACCAGAAAAAATGTCTCACAGGCGGAAACTAAATCCCAAACGACAGTTCCGTCAAGTGTCACTTTAGAAATATGAGTTCCCACCTTTTACAAGATAAATAGATCATTTGATAGTGTACTAGATAAATAGTTAGTGTGCTGGACAGATAGTGTATCAGCTTGCATCAAAAATAGCAGAGCGGAGTGTTTGGCACAGGGGTTAAGGCAGCCAGTTAGCGATCAGAAAGTTGCTGGTTCGATCCTTGCCTTGGGAGACAGTGGTTGACTTTAATTTAATGTTGTTGTTTTTTTACATTCATCAGAAGCCTTCATGCAAATCGATTTACAATGAATACATCTGTCTAAGTGAATCATCTATCCATCAGTAATCATAAGAAATAATAATCTATGCCAAATCCAGGGTCCAGTTACAATGCTAGAACATCATTTATTAGTCAGATAGGCTTCAAACACCATTGTAATTATGTCAGTTCTCATAAATTAGCCTACACCATAATTTTAAACATACATTTTTAGATTATTGCAGAGTACAAGCATCAGATAACGAAATGCAGTAACAAGTGTATATCAAAAGTGAGATTCGAACCCCTGTCTTAAGACAAAACTATGATCTGATGGCATTGGCTAATACCACTCTGCCATCCTGGCAATATGATAAGTTCTAGCCTGCTGCTAATATCACCATAGTAGTGAATGTTCATTTATAAAAAATTGAACATAAAACAATAAGTAGGGGCTAGTATGACCTACGCATTTAATCTGTCAGCTATTTATTAACAAACCATTTCCCTCGCCTTAATTACATTTTTATATTTAATAATATTTTTGAGACTTTGGTCGACATAGCCCAGTCTGTATGAGCCCACCAACGTGGATGACCGCAAGTGTATGGCTGCTGACGATTGCTGAAACGCCTGCATATTATTTTGATGAACAGATGACAGAATATACAGTGTGGCTGACTGGGAAACTGCTGTCCAAGAGTTTAAATACACAACGCAAGAAGTCTGTTACATAGGCGTAGGCTAGGTAGGGCGATTGTTTAGAATTAAGAGCCTATACATGACTGTCTACTCATGGACCCATTAATATTGTCTTTGATATTACTACAACGTTGCGTCCTAATGGCTTGATACATCAGTAGTAGCAAAGCGTGGGCTGCTAAAACTCGTCTGTTGATGGCGGGAAAGCATCGCAACGTCATAATGCTCATATGACCAGATACACTATTACGTCATCATTTTAAAAAATGGTGTCTTTATTTGTTTCGGAGGTACATTAACATTAATGGTACATTTGTTGATTGCACTTTGTTGATTCTTACTCTCAATATTGTTTTTGGAACATCTCTCTCCTCAGTCATGAAGGACAAAGGTCTACCGGGTAAGGCTTCAACCCCTACTAGGCCCCCTGAGCGAAGTGAGAGACGACACTTCCCTGACATCAACATATCCAAGCAGAGAACTGAGACGAGGGGTTCTCTCCAGGGTTCATCATCAGTGACCTCTACCGCCAGGTTCCATTTGTTCCCTGATGTTAAGAAGAAGGTGCTCCAGCCCCAAAGCCACATCTCCAGGCCATCGCAGGCCATCCCACTGCCACCCAAGCCATTCCTTCATCAGGGACTTCAGCAATATGTTAACCACTACCCATTCTAAAACATGTACAATGTACATGTACAATGTACAACAACCAGTACAATGTACATGTACATGTGCAAGAGTTCTGAAGTCTAACATATTGTTACAACACTTCTGGTCAAGGCATAAAGGTTACTACAGTATCAACTGTCAATGTCGCTCATCCCTCTTCTCCATGACGCACAAGCTGAGATGCAGAAGTGCACTGTACCTGTGCGTAGGCTGACTGGGTGATTTTCTTTAGGTCATCCTGCACCCAGTTGTGATCTTTCCAAAGAACACCTGTTCGGCCACTCGTCCCCCCAGCATCATACACATCCTGTCAAAGAGCTGCTCACAGGTGTACAGGTACTGCTCTTTGGGCAGATACTGTGCATATCCTAATCCCTTCCCTCTGGGGATGATGGACACCTAGGGAGGACAATAAATTCATGACCACTATCTGAAAAGTAAAGCTGCATTTTTTGCGTGTTCTAGATTGGTGATGTCCGGATCATTTCTGCTGCACTACCACACTTCTAAAAGACACTGGTTACTTACTTTGCACTGCAGTTATTCCATCAGAACAGAATGTACATGTATGGGGCGCTTAGGTGGCATAGCGGGTTAAGCATTGACCATGTAACCGCAGGGTCCCCGGTTCGATTCCCGGTCGGGGAATCCTCTCTCTCTCTCACCCATCCTTCCTGTCTAAATCTCCACTGTATCTATCAATGAAAAAATATGAGTGGGACTGCCCCACTCAGAAAAAATATCTGAAAAAAAAGAATGTACATGTATAATCTCCTCCAGGATGTTCAGTAACTGTGTATACAGTACCCAGCTTAAGTAATGGGACAGTGAAGCATGTTTTTTTTTCTTTTGGACCTATACCAAAAGATTGCATTTGAAATCAAACACTTACTGTGTGATGAAAGTATAGATTTTATACATTAAGAAATTGTCCTATTATGGCACATTTTAAGACCACATACTCAGAGTAAAATGATATTTCAACTAAACAGGAAATTAGGCTGAAACATCCCTTTAAACTTGTGGTTATTTAAGACAGAGCTTGTATAATGATGTCTCAGAGCTCCTGACATTGATTTGATTTCATGTGGAGGTTGTAATCAAACAGAGTTGTTTATAGAGTGATGTGTCAAGTCACATGCAAATGACATGTGTGTATAAATGGCATATTTACATAAAGTATTGTCTGGTTAGGAACCCCAGACTAAACATCAATACAAAACATAGCACCTAAAGAGGGAGTTACCTTTAGTAGTGGGTCTGCATATTGCATGCAAGATCCAGCCCACGATGGCATGGCCTGCTTCATGGTACGCTACGGTCTTCTCATTGGGCTGCAGGACCTGGATCTTCTTCTCAAGAGTTAAGGGGCCCCTTCAATACGAAAATAACCCATGGGAATAAAAGTGAAATTACGCCCCTGGCAACCATCATAGTATTATATATATATATATATATATATATATATATATATATATATATATATATATATATATATATTATAAGTAATATATATTTTAGATGCCATCCACCTGAATGTAATTTACAATCTATAGATAAACCTATTGAAGACCATGTTGATCCAAGTGATTAATGGCTTCCCCACTCCCACCCTAGTTGACTACATGGACCTAATGCTGTCACAAATGCAATGAATTAGAAAAATGGCAAACGCCTACCTCTTTGTTGCTGCTTGTTTCTGACCTCCGTGTGGCACTGTTTCTTCCGGAAGAATTGGAACGGAGAACAACTGAAATGAAGGGACCTAGGGCCAAGGCACCCTTCCATTCCAAATTGACACATTGCCTTCCCTTGCTCCCTCCTATCGAGTGAGGCCTTCAATGACCATCTGATTAGATTTCTGTGAGTGGCCCTAGCTGAGCGCAGGGGATTGAGTGAGGGGGAGCCAGAACTGCCATTAGTAATCGCTGTTTCATACGTCCAAAGACGGGCATGAAACAGCGTGTTGAATGAATCTTTGAATGTTTTGGGGATATTTGGTGTACATAGAATTCCCCCTTCCCTTGCTATACAGTGGAATTGCCCTCATGTTCGCTGCCATCTTACATCCGGCCAAAACGGGGAGTCCCCACTTGAGTGAAGGGAAGGAACACACTGAAGCAAACGTTTATTAAGGAATGGAAAGTCTTCCTGTAAGTGGACTGGAGTATGTTTTCCTATGCCCCTAGCAGTTGGGGGCTCTTAGTGCAACCCATATATATATATTATAGATTATATTTTGACGTTTTTTATTCCAATGTTTGCGGACTTGCGGTGGTGGGTTCTTCTTCTTCGGCGTATGGGTTGTTGTTTTCCTCTCCACTCCACCAGGCTCGGGGCCGAGGGGCTACCCTTTTACCACCCCGAGACCTGGTTGAGGGGCTCACCCGGGCTATATTTCTGGACACCCCTCCAGAAGCCACGTCATCGTGGTGGTGGGTGTAGGGCCCAGACGTTTTTTTTACTAAGGCCCCCATAATAGGTTCAGCCGGCACTGGTAATTTGCATTATTTATATTGACCACAAGGGGGAACTGTGATCTTGTGCAAATCAATGGTGTACAATTCATCATTGGCCAGATTCATCGTTGGCCACAAAACAACATAGAATTTTTCAGCAAAAATACATCAGATTCAGAAAGGAGATCCTGATGTGATGAAAGTGATAAACCCACTTCCCCAAGGTAGTTGTGTAGCATAGTTTATAACAGATCTTAATCCCAAAATAGCCGGTTAGGCAATAGGTTGACCGTTATTTAAGTTTCTTATGAGACTGAAAGTTAGGGTTAGGGTTAGGTTTTATTGTGCAACAAACCCCAATAGTAATAGCGTTAAAGCAAGAGTTCTTTCAGGAAAACGTTTCAAATTGAAGGGCAGGTCAGGTGGTTTTGGGGGTGCGCCCCTGTTGTCGTCACACAGTTTGGTCAGGGGTATAAAAGCCCTTGGATTTCACTTACATCCATTCACAGCAAACAGAAGTTACTGACGGGCTAGCGGCTTGAAACATAGGATTTGAGAAGAATACCAACACCAGAATGACTAAAATGGTTTCTACTTACATTGCAGTCCTTATGCTTGTTATGCATTTTTCATCACAGGTATGGTGACTTTTCATTGAACTATTGCCTTGTTTTTGAGTTGTGAAGTTCAGATGTAATTTTTTCGTTTTGAAACAAACTACATTTAGCATTGAAACATGCTTCGTGTCCTCGTGTCCGCACAGCTGTCTTCAATCTGATTAGGCCTACATGTTGCTGTAAATACATTTTCAAACGGAATGAGGCAGAGACTACAGCCGCATTGCTGCCAGCTGAACCTTCGAAAGTCTGAAGTTGCCGTGGCTTGCCCCAATGAATTTGTAGTCAATTTAGTTCTAGAATGTAACATGGTTGACGTCGAAACTATTGAAGTTTCGCAAATTCTGGAGACTTTCGCGTGCCATCGGTGCGCTTATCCAAATGTTTACGTGCCATGTTTTAAGCTTTGAAACTGATCCACGTGCAAAACCTATTTTGCTTTATATAGGCCCATTGATAAATTAATTGCTGTGCTTTAACAATTATGATTTTATGTTAAGTTGTTCTGGCACCAGCATTGACCCTCTGGTCTTCTGTTTCAGATCCAGGCGGACAATACTACCATGACTACCCCGATGATGAACCAGACCACTGGCTACAATATGACCACTGTCGGAGTCAACAGTAATATGACTGAAGTCATTCCCAAAGGAGCGAGCGTGTCCTTGCAGTTCAGCGCCATCACGCTGCTCATCCCAGTGGCGTTGGCAGGTTCCCTCCTGCAGGGTCGGTTATAGAAGGAGTGACTCGCCCGGACTGAACAGAGACCGCCAAGACTGACATCGGCGTCCGAGATGGGGCAAACGATGTTTGATAAGGAGCATTTGTTTGTTAATTCTCGAAAGGCAATCGTGCGCACCCAACCTGAGGATTTATGCGAGATTTGAGGTTATGCGTGAACCAGAATCAATAGAACGGTTACATTTTGACCTCAGACACTCAATGGAAATTATATTTTGTCTTCTCTCATCAGCCACCAACTACCCGGCCGCGTCCCGCGCGCTTCAAACTCGAGTCCTTGGTGTGGTGCTGTCCGATGGCGCACACCGCCGTGGATTTAAGAAACTCTGCTCTTTTGACTTCGCTTTGTTCCACTGTCCAGTTAAGGGGTCGTTTTGGACTGTTCTGTAACTACTGATGTCTCGATTTTGGCTGTGCCAGGGAAATCGACGGAATAATAGGCTGAGGAGATTGGTTGAGGCGCATTGTGGGGAAATGTATCCATCGTCTGTCTGGCACGTTACTGTAACTGCGCTTTCATTCGTGCAATTCCAATGGCTAGCCTACTTGTCAGAGGCTTGATTGTAAACGTGATTTAAATCATATTTGTCTTGTAAATTCCCGGCATATCCGTGTGATATAATTGTGTAAATGGAAATTTAAATATGCTTTTAGACTATTTTTTTGTAATATCAGGTTCAATAAAGCTTTCCGAAATGTACTTGTGAGTTGTGAAAATTGCTATAACAAGTTCTCGTACAAAATAAATTGTGAAAATAACATGTCTTGCCTGAATTCTTGTTTTAGAAGCAACTCGTTGCTCAGTTCGTAGCACCTGACTTCTCAGAACTGAAATGTCTTTAGGCTACGATTAATGGCGAATTACCTTAAAACGGAAAAGTGAAGCCTATTCACCCAGTCCTATTTGGGATTCAAACAATGACAGCGGTCTCTCGCCGAGCTGGGGCTGGACAAGCCTACCACTCGCATTCATAGATTCTTCGGATGCATGTAGGCCTAGGCTACTGACTATCCATGAGGTAAAACAATTATAGTTTTGATGCTGTATTTGTTTAGCCTACTATTAAAAACAGTGGCATCAAACGATCTTATTTTTGGTTTTGATGTCTTAAGACCTTTTAACTAAGATTTAATTACTCTATGGATGTAGCCTTAAAGAAAATCTTATGGGTTTCCCCCACAAGTTAATGTAGGTCTCTGGGGTCCCCAAAACATGTAATAATTGAAAGTTTTGTTGAAAATTCCACTCAGATTTTAATCTAAATGTATTCTACCATGCCATAGGCTACCTCTCTGTTCCAGTCCTTTTCTTGATGGGCTGTTTTTGTGTCTGTCGCTTTAAATCCAAATGAGCTGCTTCTCCCCATGCCCCACTCCTGAGGTTAATTGGCATAAGTGCTGAAGGCCGGAGGAACGTCTCTGCACAACTTGATATGTGAGAGCGAACTAACCCAGTTTACTTGTGTTGCCTATTTATAAGACCAGATAAATTAAACAAACTTCGCTAAATCAATATGGGCAGAGCTACGTTGATGGACATAGTACATCTACAGTAGCCTATTAAAAAATTTCCCTGGAATATCATTCATTCAGAATTTTATTTTATTAATTCAGCCCTCCTGTTATTTCTTTCTAATAGCAACCGTATAGCCTGTGAGTGATGCTACGTGTAATTATACATTCAACTGTTTATTAGAGCTTAGCCAATACATTATTGCGCATTTCCCTTGACAAGTCAACTTTATTATGGCTGCTATTGCGAAACAATTCTCTGGTAGTATTTGCCTGCTGAAGGGAAAGCCATAAGCGTAGGCTACTTGAAAATAACTATTATAAATATAATGACTTGCTACATCGATGTTGGGAAAGGAAAACTACATAGTAGGGTCCAAAACCAAAATTCCGTGACCACTCTCTGGCTAACATGTTTTGATGATTTATTTGACTTCTAGGGACCTTTTATGAAAAATGTAGCCTCCAGGTGCCTCCCAAAAATCCCCAGAGGGCCAAATCCAAAATACCTGGTCAGGCAGCGACCTCCCATACCTATTGTTATCGTACGCTACCATTATTAATTATTAATCAAGCCTTTGACTCTAATATGTCAACAAGATGAAACAAGAATTTTTAACCTGGCTTTATCCAATGTTCAGATTTAGGTTCTTGAATGTTATGCAAATTACAGCATATTTAATTAGGTAACACCTCATTTGCATATTTAAACATACAATTTCAGAAAACTTGTAATACAAAAAATAATTGTCTTAATGTAAGTGATTAACTGGGGAAGTTTCATAGTGATAGCTATTAGTTAATTTTTTTTACCCTATTCACCTGCCTTAAAGGTTACAGGTATTTTGGATTTGGCCCTCTGGCAAAAAACCCCGGGATTTTTGGGAGGGACCTGGAGGCTACATTTTTCATAAAAGGTCCCTAGAAGTCAAATAAATCATCAAAACATGTTAGCCAGAGAGTGGTCACGGAATTTTGGTTTTGGACCCTAACAGGTTGACCAATCTCGCGCTGCAAATTCGTATCGAAGTGAAACGATCTTTGGAAACAAACTACAATTATTAGGCCTAAATTGACACAAAATAGATTTTTAAAATATATACATAAGGCGTATAAACTCCTCAAAGAAAACATCAGAAATATTATTTCGGTCGATTATTCCTCCCCTTTAATAATACCAATTGGTATTGTATTTTTTTTTATCGTCGGAAAGCCTGATTAGTCACCTTTTACAATGAGGTACAACTTGTAAGGATCATGCATTCGTGGAATGAGCAACACAGCTAACCGTGTGGGTGGCGGCCCACAATGTTTTGCCAAAATCCCCTGCAATATTCTTCTGTTGGTATTCACTCTAGTTTTGAGCTTCAAGTGCTGGCAGGTGTAGTATGCCAGTCACAGGTGTGTGATTGGCACCTAATTGACAGCACTTGTCCTGCAACTTTGTTGAGTTTGTGTGTGCTCCAAGCATAAACATGCCACGTTTGTCCCTTCAGGATAAGGCCTGTGCAATAAGGCAGGTGGAAGCTGGTACCTCCAGAATTTGGGAGTGGAGAGGATGGAATGGCCTGCCGTGAGTCCAGACCTCAACCCAATTGAACACTTGTGGGATCAGCTTGGGCGTGCTGTATGTGCCAGAGTGACCAACGCAACCATGTTAGCTGACTTGCGGCAAATCCTGGTTGAGGAATGGGATGCCATCCCACAGCAGTGTGTGACCAGGCTGGTGACCAGCATGAGGAGGAGGTGCCAAGCTGTTGTGACTGCGTATGGATCTTCCACACGCTACTGAGGTCCCTCCCTGACAGTGTAAAATGAATAAAGTGTAAAAATTGCCAATATGTGTTGTTTTTTCCTTATTACTGTGGGAGAGTGCAATCATCCAATCCACCAAGCAACTCAAAACGAAAGTGAATATCAACAGAAGAATATTGCATGGGATTTTGGCATTTTTGGGGGGGCCGCTACCCACATGTTTAGCAATGTTACTCATTCCACGAATGCATGATCCTTACAAGTTGTACCTTGTTGTAAAGGTGACTAATCAGGCTTTCCAACAATAATAAATACCAATTGGTATTATTAAAGGGGAGGAATAATCGAATTGAATTATTAGGATACCCATTAGCTGCAAAGCATCAGCTGCTCTTCCTGGGGGGTATTCCATCAACGTTGCTAAAGTAAAATCCAGGTTTATTTTGATACATTTCGTGAGACTTATCAAAATATCCAGGCTTATTTTGATAATTCTCGCAAGATTCTCGCAAGAAGGATTTTCTTTTAGTGACGTTGGTGGAATACCCCCCTGGGGTCCACACAAAACATATACAAGAAACCATCACAAAACATATAACAAAGAAGAAAAACATCAACATATATAACAACAAATGACAAAAATAAAAACAAAGTAAAGGTCAGCAATGTTCACAGAAACACATAACAAAAAATAACCATCCACACACAAAAACAATAAATAACAGAAATAGAATTGCACAAGAATAGAATTGCACACGTGAATCTATATGTCTAGACTTTGTTATGTATATATATATACATACATGACACTGGAAGAGCAAAGAATATACATTATAGACAGAGCTATGTATGCAAAGACTGACCATCCATATCGTGAATGGAGACCGTGGCGGTTGAGTGCATTGCCTATTGTTTTCTATGTGATAACTGGACCTGCTGCTTCCAAGTCTTTCTGGAGTTCTACTTGAGTGGTCCTGGGCTCTTGGGCTCTTGGGCTACTCTTCTGACAACTTTCTGACTGCCTGGTCAGAAATCTGTGTGTGGCTGGTTGATGGTCTAGTGATGTTCCTTCCACTTGCGGATAATGGCTCCAATGGTGCTTATAGGAACATTTAGGAGTTGAGAAGTCCATCAGTAACCAGCGCCATTACTATGCTGCTCAACAATCTTGGGAGAGCTCTTTGCCTCTACCCATCATGAGATGTTTCTTGCAGGAAAGCTTGGTGACAAATAATTTGTTTACTTGCATTCAGTGGTGGAGATCGCATCATGAAGATCGCCAGCTAGCTAGCAGCTACCCTAGTCTGAAAACGTAGTGAATGAATGACGCAAATGATCGGATCGGCCGAGGCTGCTATGCTTGAAGTTTTGACAGTAATGACAATCAGAAAAACTAGTGCAAACTTTCGCTACATCACCAGTATTGGAGGACGTATTATGCCAGCAAGGCCGGTGTTGACTATGGGCAGCGCTAAATAGACATTAGGCACCTACAGAAAATACAAATATGAGATTAAACATTCAAACATGCCCATGTAATGGGTGGGTAAGACGCACGTTTTGGTGGGCTGACCCCACCCCTGCCCATAGCCACTGCTAGCCTTGAATCACACCCAAACCACATAGTGTTCACTAAACCTTTTCGTTTATTAATTTGATCTCAGCAGACGTAGCCAAGCTCCGATCCATCAATCCATGTCTTGAAACAACATGGTGGGGCAGCATATCTAGCAGCTGGTGCAACCCGCAGCAATGTTGTTTGTTAATGTTTCTGCTGTAACAACTCTTACCTACAAACTTAACTCAGTCTCAATGTAATGCTCTGGTTGTGTAGAAATGGCTGTAGATCTGACTAGAGAAATGTCTTAATTTATGGTAATGTTTCACTACCGTTCAAACGTTTGGGGTCACCTAGACAATTTCATGTTTTCCATGAAAACTCACACTTTTATTTATCAAATGAGTTGCAAAATGAATAGAAAATATAGTCTAGACATTGACATGGATAGAAATAATGATTTTTATTTGAAATAATAATTTTGTCCTTCAAACTTTGCTTTCGTCAAAGAATGCTCCCTTTGCAGCAATTACAGCATTGCAGACCTTTGGCATTCTAGCGGTTAATTTGTTGAGGTAATCTGAAGAAATGTCACCCCATGCTTCGAGAAGCACCTCCCACAAGTTGGATTGGCTTGATGGGCACTTCTTGCGTACCATACGGTCAAGCTGCTCCCACAACAGCTCAATGGGGTTGAGATCTGGTGACTCCGCTGGCCACTCCATTACAGACAGAATACCAGCTGCCTGCTTCTTCCCTAAATAGTTCTTGCATAATTTGGAGGTGTGCTTTGGGTCATTGTCCTGTTGTAGGAGGAAATTGGCTCCAATCAAGCGCTGTCCACAGGGTATGGCATGGCATTGCAAAATGTAGTGATAGCCTTCCTTATTCAAAATCCCTTTTACCATGTACAAATGTCCCACATTACCATCACCAAAGCAGCCCCAGACCATCACATTACCTCCACCATGCTTGACAGATGGCGTCAGGCACTCTTCCAGCATATTTTCACTTGTTCTGCGTCTCACAAATGTTCTTCTGTGTGATCAAAACACCTCAAACTTTGATTTGTCTGTCCATAACACTTTTTTCCAATCTTCCTCTGTCCAATGTCTGTGTTCTTTTGCCCATATTAATCTTTTCCTTTTATTGGCCAGTCTCAGATATGGCTTTTTCTTTGCCACTCTGCCTAGAAGGCCAGCATCCCGGAGTCGCCTCTTCACTGTAGACGTTGACACTGGCGTTTTGCGGGTACCATTTAATGAAGCTGCCAGTTCAGGACCTGTGAGGCGTCTATTTCTCAAACTAGAGACTCTAATGTGTTTTCTTGCTCAGTTGTGCACCGGGGCCTCCCACTTCTCTTTCTACTCTGGTTAGAGCCTGTTTGTGCTGTTTTCTGAAGGGACTAGTACACACCGTTGTAGGAAATGTTCAGTTTCTTGGCAATTTCTCACATGGAATAGCCTTAATTTCTAAGAACAAGAATAGACTGTCGAGTTTCATATGAAAGTTCTCTTTTTCTGGCCATTTTGAGAGTATAATCGAACCCACATGTGATGCTCCAGATACTCAACTAGCTCAAAGGAAGGCCATTTGTATAGTTTCTCTAACCAGCAAAACCGTTTTCAGCTGTGCTAACGTAATTGCACAAGGGTTTTCAAGGTTTTTCTAATCATCCATTAGCTTTTTAACGCGATTAGCAAACACAATGGACCATTAGAACACTGGAGTGATGGTTGCTGGAAATGGGCCTCTACACACCTATGTAGATATTCCATTAAAAACCAGATGTTTGCAGCTAGAATAGTAATTTTCCACATTAACAATGTATAGAGTGTATTTCTGATTAATTTAATGTTATCTTCATTGAAAAAAACTGTGCTTTTCTTTCAAAAATAAGGAAGTTTCTAAGTGACCCCAAAATGTTGAACGGTAGTGTACCTGGTAATCTTAAATGGCTGAACTAATTGTTACAATATTCAGGATATGTGTAGACATTGGCACGGTGAGCGGAGTTACAGAATGCCATACAAATCAGGGGTCAAACAGCTGAGGAAATAGCATTTCCGCATAGCGATTTAGCATTTTCAATGGAATGCTAATGCCTATCGCCCAATTCATTTAAAAGTACAGAAACCGATGTACCAACTAAAGATTTCCCCTTTAAGGGGCTACAGTAAAACTTGCATGAGTTAACATAATTACTGTAGATGTAATTAGGTCTATCATGTTGATGCAAATATTGGGACAACATAGACCTGTAGGTGGAAAAAAAATTCAGCAGGTGAAATTCAACATTGAGTGTGTTGCAGTAGTCAATGTTGAATTTCACATGCTGAATTTTTTCACACTCCTGGCCGGGCTCCCTGCCTCCGTCGGCCAGGCTCTGCAGCTTATCCAGAATGCTGCCGCCCGTCTGGTGTTCAACCTCCCCAAATTTCTCATGTTACCCCATCCTCACCTACTGCATTTGCGTGTGGTTCTCCAGCTGCACAGCCGCAGAGAGGAAAGCGCTACAGAGAGTCGTGAGATCGGCCCAGAAGATCATCGACGCCCCCCTCCCCTCTCTGGAAGAGCTGTACAACACACGCTGCCTCAGGAAGGCCACCAAGATCTCCAGGGACCCATCCCACCCTGGGAACGAACACTTTGTTCGGCTGTGCTCAGGCAGGCGGTTCAGCACCATGTCCGCACGGACAAATAGACTGAAGCTCAGCTTCTACCCTAGGGCCATTCAGGCCCTGAACACAGCAAAGACCTAGGTTCTAGGCCCTGGACAATCTAGACAACTTGATGGCAGCTACTAGATTGTAAACATAAGTGCAATATTGAAATACAACTGTGAACATTTCAAACCTGCTAACTGCGACACTTTAAATGAATGTGCAACAATACTATGTGCAATATGACAACCCCTGTGTACATAAGGTTCAGATATAGGAAAAGTTAGGATATTTATAGCATAGCATAGAGTACAGCACAGTGTTTTATTGTATAGTATAGTAGTATAGTATAGTAGATAGTGTACATAGCCTTTATTTATGTAAACCAGCTCTTTTCCCTTTTTTTATTTTACCCTTGGCCCTCTTGTTTTTAGTATTTTTCCAAGCACCAGGGGAGCCCCCCCTACTACATTTCGTTGTATGGTACCTGTACTGTATTAATGACAATAAAGACCATTCATTCATTCATTCATTCATTCCTTTTACACTGGCTCCCGATAGCAGCTTGCATCAGATTCAAGACCCTGGTGCTCGCCTACAGGGCAGCAAAAGGGACAGCCCCAGCCTACCTGCAAGCAATGGTCACCCCCCAAACCTCAGCACGTTCACTTCGCTCCTCCACCTCTGCTGGCTGACTGGCCCCACCACCTCTATGCCAACACAGCAGTCACGCTGCCCGGTGTAGTCTCTTCACTACACTGGCTCCCCGATGGTGGAACGAGCTTCCCACAGCTGTCAGAACTGCAGTCTCTCCCCATCTTCCGTCGGAGACTGAAGACCCATCTCTTCAGGCTACACCATAACTGCTCCTCCTGAGACATCTACTACCCCTGTGCACTGTCTCTCCAAAGACACCTGCTTCCCCCCCTACTGTTTCTCCTGAGATTTCTACTAACCCCTTGTACTGTTTCTCCAATGTTCTTCTAGCACGACGACTGAGCTAGATTACTTTTCCTGCTACGACTGGTGGATTGATGATTCACTTCCTTAGTCAAATGTATTGATTGTAAGTCGCTTTGGAATAAAGAGTCTGCTAAATGCCAAAAATGTAAATGTAAATGTAAAATAAAACCTATAGGCTATGCTTTTGAGTTGAACTATATGTGCCAAACTAACGAGTGAGTTTTATCAGTTCATAAAGATGATGTGTCTTAAAATTCATGTTTGGGTCCTGACATTAGGATTATCAGGAAGTGATAACCCTAACTCCTGAATAAGTTCCCTCTATCGTTGAGTTACCACCTCCATGGACATCACTGAACAGTTGGTACACTACCTTTATGGAGCTGTGCAAAGAAAATAAATTACATTGGAAACTTCCACTTTCAATAATTCTAAAGGCTTTAAGCATTAGAACCAGCACAAACCAGATTTGTCATTGAGTGTATATTGAAGAGGGTGGCGGCCATCCTTCCGAAAGGTCATCTGATAAGTCTCTAAACGAAAACAACCATGTTGCCCTTTACTTATTGCTGATGCAATAAAAATTCATGGGCCAAGCAACATGTTCTGAAGCACTGCACACTCAGTGCTCAGAGGCTTTTTCATATTATGTACCGGTATGTACATTTCTGAGAGTATCATATTTCAGCCTAACACCAATTTATGGTGTAGCCTATGAATGACGTATAAAGAGAGAGAGGAAAATGTCAAGGATAACACAAGAAAGCCAGAGGCTTATTTCCATTGTGGTCCTTTGATGTTAAAAGATGTAGAAAGGTAGAGAGATAAAGGAGGGAGTAGAACAAGTAAAGACATTGGCAGGACAATCAACAGGACAGGTTTGGCATACAGGCAGTAGTTTACAATAATAAAAATAGTATCATCCATTATACAATTAGTGATTCTATAAATAGAAAAATTTTAAATACAACCCCTACACTGATTTTTATCACCTAACAGGAGTTATAATAATGTTCTAGGCCCCCATATAAATTACCTCATTACTAAAGAGCCATTTCTTCAGATGACTTTTGAAGCTTCTTAAACTCAGTAGAGTTTTAAGTTCTTTAGGTAGACTAGGGGTAGGGTTAAGGAGCAGGTGAGTGCATATTTTGTATATTTTGCGTTGTGAACTATTGAGTGAAATAATGAGTGATGGAACAACTTTTTCTTCTCTTTCCAAAATGTGCATGTTGGATTAAACTAAATCTAAAAATCCTCTGTTTTCAAAATGTTGAGAGGAGATGAACCTCTAGATCCCTCTCATCTGGATTTTGTGTCGGTAATCCGCTTTTACCCTCAATCACTATTAAATGCTTCATAAGGCAGTGAAGACGTATCCAGCATACGCTGCTCACATGTTTGTTATTCCCTTCCTCTTAGAGGAGCCATAGAGGAGACACAGATGGGTGTGAGCGGCACCAACAAATAAAAACACCTCAATTATTGACTAAGGGTTGTTGAATAATTGATTGGGAGATGACCCGTGTTTCCCTCACTCTGGACTACTTCCCTGCCCCTCGGGAGAGCAACAACGTCCTTCCCTCTGTGACCCTGTCCCTGTGGAATTCACCTGCACTCACCTACTCCTCAACCCTACACCCTATCTTCTGCCTAACAGCAACACCCCCCCCCCCCCCTCCCCCAAGTCTCCTTCCCTGTGGGAACTCCATCCCACCCTGACCACCTGACAAAAGCCTCATTGTGCCACCAGAGGTAGACTCAACTCAAGGACTTCACCCCCCCCATCCCCCCTACTTCCAGACTCTCCCCCCTGTCTGTATCTCCTATGTATCCATCTATACTTTAGTCCTTTCTTTTGATGTCTGTCTCTCCTACCTCACCATCTTCATTCCTTTCTTTAGATGACTTTCACCCCCTGTGTACTGTCCCTTTTATGAACACACAACCACTCTTTTCTTTTTCCTTTCTATCCAGAGAGGGAGTCCTATATCAAATACTTTCCTCCTCTTTCTGGGCTTCTCCAGCTTTTTTCTATCTCTTTCTTTTGTTACTCTTGTGTTTTCCCTACGATGCAAGAGTAGATTTCGTTTTGGATTATATGCCAACGACCTGAACTACTTTTCATCCATGTTGTCATGAAATTCGTATGACTTTGGAGTGAGGTGGAGAAAGGCTAAACTTTGGCCCGGTCATTGATGCATGACTACATGACTACTTCAGTCCCTCTCAGTGTGTGTGAGTTCCGCTCTCCTTCACCCAGCCAACTCCCCTCCACCCCCTGCCCACCTGAAACCCAGAGAGAAACCTGAGTTGAGGTGTGTGGAGGGTTGTAAGTTGGTGGAGGAGGGGGGGGGGGGGGGGGGTATATTTAGGGGATTACTTGAGAGTAAATGAGAAGGCGGGTGGGGGCTGGTGGTTAAACTAGCCGTGGAGGACATTCCGTTGACTCGGCACTAGACCAGAGCCCCTTGGTGAGTGAGATATCGCTTAAAGAGTCCTTGGATCAGGAATGTGCATTCCATTGACAACCAGTCGAAACCTCTTGTCATCTGACCAAACACACCTAATAATTTGATCGATATTCGTAGACCAAATAAAACCATTAAAAAACACAATGACATACTGTATGTCTCATTATAAAGATGATCTACTGTAGCTCATCAAGGTCAGCTATACTCTGAGATGCTTTTGTTTATGTGTAGGTTGCCAGGGCACCAACCACATCACATATGCATGATACCACAACCACTCATGTTTCTGTTTACACCGATACACAACCAACCTCCAACATTTCGGCAACGTTCCTACAACGTTGTTGCAACAGCTTCGCCACAATGCAGATTCAACATTGTTCCCAGTTCTGTAGTATCACAATGATGCTTAAGACAATGGGCTGGAGTTTGTCGCTCATAAATAACTCAGAGGCTAGCACGGGCGGGAAACAGATATCAGTATCCCATGTCTGCGGTTTGCCAGCATGTTGCCTAGCACCCACAAGGTCCCGAGAAGAACTTGTGCTCGGTTGTCCACAAACAGGTGTGTGTTGTCTGGGTCAGAGGCAGGTGAGATTCATCACGGTTGCTTGAGGAAATACATGGAAAAAAACAAGTGGGCCTTGGCTACATCACGACCCAACAGGAAAGGCTATTGATATTCAAGGACCTTTCAGAAATCATGACTGTATCCTTGGAGTGGGATTTCTGGTCTTAGTGAATCAGGGCAAAAGAAAAAGTTGACAAATAGTTGAATAGTCATTTTCTAAACATCAATATCTCAATGATAGAGCATTTATTAGGGGAGTACTCATTCTGGGTTGACATGAATACTGTCTGCGTTTACTGATACAATCATCATTCGATCATTTTGATATTATTATAGAGAGAATTCCTTTATCTCAAATAGATTGCAGGCTTTTTTTCTTTCAATGTTTTTGAATTATGACTTACGTGTAGATGTACAGGTCATATGTTATTTTAAATATGCTATTTGTAGTTTAATTTATTGTTTTGACTGCTTTTGTCTGTAATATGTTGACTGTATTTGACTGCAAAGCTGCCATCTCCGCCATCTCCGCCATCTTCCTAGAAAAACAGAGAAATTATCTCCAGGGACTTAATAATAATAATAATAATAATAATATCAATAACAACAACAATAATAATAATAATAATAATAATAATAATAATAATAATAATAATAATAGTTTTAAATTATGCAGCAACAGATAGTTACCCACCATGTATTTGGCTCAATGAGATCATCTTCTCTCACTCTCTCTCTCTCTCTCTCTCTCTCTCTCTCTCTCTCTCTCTCTCTCTCTCTCTCTCTCTCTCTCTCTCTCTCTCTCTCTCTCTCTCTCTCTCTCTCTCTCTCTCTCTATGTGTTTAGGGTGTGTTTACCTAGTAAACAGAGAACCGAAACTTAGATTAATCCCCTCTGAGACCAAGAGGGACAGAGAGAGAGGGGAGGACATTACAGACCAGGATTGATGATAGAGAAAGAGAGTATCCAAGGAGAAAGCCTGAACAATAGAGTCCTGTTTTCTTTGAGCTGAAGTGGCCAAGAGTAAGGTCTCAACATACCTGATGTACATGGGACCCTGGGGCTGGCCGTCCCAGAGAGAGAGAGACGGGGGCGGGGGGGGGAGCGAAAGAGAGAGACCAAGTAGGCCTACTTAGAGAGGGAGGGGGGGGGGGGGGTGAGAGAGAGAGACCAAGCCTACTCAGAGAGAGAGAGGGGGAGGAGGGGGTTGAAGGAGAGGGAAAGAGGGGTATCTAATGTCAAAGTCTGCTGAGAGCTCTAAGGCAACACCTTAAAGGGGAGGGAAAACAAGGAAATGGACCAACAGGTATCCCACAGCTTATTTTGGGATTCAAATTCTCCCCTTCTATCATTATTGCAAGCATGGCCTTGTGTATTGATGTTTATTAGTCACTCCGGTTATACAGTACAATTACAAGAGATACTTCTGACGGGAGGTGGGCTCCATTTAGGGTGCATATAAGAAGACATATAACTATAATAACTAAATATAAGAGGGTAAAAAAGAAAAGAAAAAGAAACGATAAAATTATTGAATTATATACATTTAAAGCAAGACAACACAAAAAATACACACAAAATATACATTAATCAGAATATTGCACAGGAGTTGGATAGCACTTGTGTGGAATGTGTGTGTGTCTATGTGTGGTGTGCGGAGGGGGGGGGGGGGTCGTGTCAATGTGTGCGTCTGTATGTGTGTGTGTGTGTGTGTGTGTGTTATTTATTTAGCAGTCTTATGGCCTGGGGAAAAAAGCTGTTCTCCAGTCTGTTGGTGCGGGTTCTTAGGCTCCTGTACCTCCTGCCCGAGGGTAGCAGGGAGAACAGGCTGTTGTGTGGGTGTGTGTGTGTGTGTGTGTGTGTGTGTGGGTGTGTGGGTGTGTGTGTGGGTGTGGGTGTGTGTGTGTGTGTGTGTGTGTGTGTGTGTGGGTGTGTGTGTGTGTGTGTGTGTGTGTGTGTGTGGGTGTGCTGGGTCCTTGATGACCTTCAGGGGCTTCCTGAGGCACTGCTGGTTATATAGATCCTGCAGGCTGGACAGCTCACACCCAGTGATGTACTGGGCCGTACGGTATGCACCACCCTTCCCAGCGCCTTACTTGCTAGTGCAGCTGCAATACCAGGCGGTGAAACAGCGTGGTGGACGTCTGGGGCAATCTAGGCACAATAACGTTTTAGAGTCTAGGAATAGATTGTGTGTATACTTTGTGTGTTACTTCTCTTTTTAGTGATCAGTATATACGTACCCTTATCAGCTGTTTTCAGAACAGAACATCATTGGGTTGACAAATCAGCCACTGAGTCTTCAATAACACGCTGACAAGCTGCTAATCATTATTTTATGAGTATTTGTGTAGACAGGTTGTATAACTATCATGAGGTATGGTACTGTACCTCAATGCATCACTGTGCACAGCTGGCCTAGGGCGCTCTTGTAACGCATGAGTGAGTGTTTCCTGTTTCAAATATAAGGAAACTGTATTGTTTTTTCCCACTCATATTTTAAATTTTTATCACACAGATATAGTGAAGACAGATAGGAAAGTAAGGAGAAGAAGGGAGAGAGGGTATGTCAGAAGGGCATAGGCCAGATTAAAACCCATGCCGACATGGACATATATGTGCACTGTAGACCGCGGTGCTAGAGCACTGGACCCCCCCAGGCCACAGGAAACTGTATTGTAAACCAAAGAACTAGGTTGTTGAATTCTGATGCAACACATAACTTCAAGTCAATCATCAACTTATATTATTCCTTTTAATTCATTCAACTCTCTCAATAACTATTAAATCGGATCGTCGCCCGGCTACTAAAGTACATAAGGGTCTGATGCTTACTAGGGGGACAACCTTTTGATTGAGGCCCCCATAAGAATGTCATTACATTACAGCTATTGTTGGCACTCTACTGGTAATGGTTCTGCAATCATCCAATCACTGGTGCTTGGGCATGGTTGCCATCGGCAACCTTCTAGGAGTCACCATCGATATCTAATGACTAGATGGCTAGATTTACAAGCCTAGCTGTAATCCATGTGACACAAGGCTCTATGTGTAATGATATATGTACAGCAGGGGAGGCAGGAGGGACGTAGAAATCGAAGGACAGAAATGGTATCAAATACACGTGACCACGTCCTCTGATTTCTACCTCCACCAGCCTCTTCTGATGACAATGGAGAAATCGCATCTCTGTCAAGTCATTGGGATGAGTGAGGTAAGGTATCCTAGCTAGGCATCCATTGTCATTTCCCTGTGACATTTTGCAGCTGACTGTTGACTAGCATGCCCCTGTTCGAATCCCTTCTTTGCATGGGACTAGGCCTGTAGGTCTTTGCATGGGACTAGGCCTGTATGGGACTAGGCCTGTAGGTTTCATGGGACTAGGCCTGTAGGTTCTGATCAATCTGGGGCTGGGGAGGTGTGTTTCCCTCAGGTCTCGGTCTATAGAGGTTGTGGAAATGAAATGGTGATGATGTTTTCATGGCTGGTGGTAAAGCTCTCATGATTCAGTAAGCCCTGGTCACACACAGCTGCTCTCTCTATTACTGCTTTACTAACACTCTGATAACATAGACTCTCAGTTGGGTTATTGTCAGGTAGAGGGGGATGGGATGGGATGGGATGGTGTGTGTGTGTGTGTGTGTGTGTGTGTGTGTCTGTGTATGTGTGTGTGTGTGTGTCTGGTGAGTGTGATGAGCTGGAGAACTGTCCTATTTTACCTTGCTGTACCTTTTCAGTACAATGTTTTGGACTTTGCAGCATCAGATATTTTCATATTCGTTTTCATACGAGAGTGACTTGATTTGCCTTTTGGGAGAACAGAGTGTGTTTGTTTTGTGGACCTGACTGTTTATACAACCCAAAGTTTGTTTTCAGAACGACAGTAGGAAACCAACCATACTCTACCCTCAAAATCCCATCACCTGGTCCATACCCAGCTGTGTCTCTTATCCCAGTATAAACGTATTAACACACATGCACATATGCGCACACGCACGCACGCACGCACGCACGCACGCACGCACGCACGCACGCACGCACACACGCACACACACACACACACACACACACACACACACACACACCATTTGACTTATCGCCCTCTCTTGTTTTCCATTTGTCTGACCAGGAAGGAGACCAACATCAGGTGGTTCATGGCTTTATCTTTGCAATGCAAAGTTTCAAGCTCAAATCATGCAGGGATAAAGATTTGCTTCACCAAGCTGACATTGTCCTTGTTTGTTTTAATCTTTAGCCTACATTCTTGTGGTTAAAGCATGTTCCAACCTCCTCCCAGAATTATCAGACGACAAGTGTATCTCTTCACCATCAAACATACCTCCATACATGAATATGCCACATTATTTTCCCAATGCTTTATGGAATTCACTACTGTCAATAATGTGTTGTGTGGACAATGCTGACCCATTGACTGTCGTCTGTATGGTCAATGATAATGCCAACAAACTACTAGCTAACATAACAGCTTTGATATTTGTGTCTAAATGGGCTTTGGTTGTTCAACACGGGGGCGGCGAATCACAAGTGTTAGTGGCGACAGAGTGACCGACCACAGGCTGTGGGGGCGTCTGTCAATCAAAAACCAAGACAGGGCATGATGTATAGCCTATGTCACATGTTCGCCATGTCTCATTGGGTTACATTGTAGAGAGGCTGTATGTGTAAAAATTATTGGAAGGGCCCACACTGGCTTTATGTGGAAACACAACCACGTCCACTTTGGAGAGATCAGCGTTCCTATTAGTGTGCGTGCATGTGTGTTTGCGTGTATGTTTGTGATGGCCAGGTTTTTGGTGTAGGAAGAGGAGCCCTTAGTTTGAGTCTTGGTACGGTGTGGGACGGTTTGAGTGAGGGTAGCAAGATGTGTGTATGTGTGTGAGTGTGTGTGTGTGTGTGTGTGTGTGTGTGCGTGTCTGATGGCAAGGCTTTTGGTGTACATGGGGATGCCTTTCGCAAGGGAGACCTTTCTCTATGAGCCCTGATACAGTGTGGGAGGGTTGGGGAAGGATGGGTATAAAGATATGTGTGTGTGTGTGTGTGTGTGTGTGTGTGTGTGTGTGTGCGCGTGTGTGTGATGGCCAAACTATGGGTGTATGTGGGGGAGCCCTTTCTCTAGCTAAAGCCCTGGTACGGTGTGGGAGACTTTGGGAAGGTAACATGATGTGTGTGTTCCTGTCTATTAGCATGAGTGTGTGTGTGTGTGAGTGCGATCCAGTCCTGGCTTTATGTACGTGCACAAAAGTCCTCGGTTTGCTGAGATTTTATTAGCACGTCCCTCTCTCCCCCCCCCGTCTCTGCTGCTGAGTGGGGGTGACATTTGCTTAATTAACACCAGGTCAGGACCGAATGAGGAGTGATGGAAAGAGCGCAGAGGGGGCAGGTGGGGGGAGGGGGGGTGGAGGAGGATGAAAGAGGGGAGAGAGGGCATCAAGGCAAATCCACACATCCAGCAGAGAGAATGTCAAAGGGAACCAGAGCCAATGATGTATTAAGTTATTCTCAGTGTGTGAGTGTGAGTCTGTGTGCGTGTGTGTGCGGGTATCCTTCAGTGCAAACAAATTGCCACAATAAGAGCCTCTGCAATTAATCTTACATTTGTTCAACTCTATAGTTGCTGTGGAATTGATTTGTTGATAATGATGTATACAGTTTAAAATCAGACTTAAGTTATATTTTAGCCATGTTTGGGAAGTGTGTCGTGGCACTATTTGCTAACCATGCAAGTTTCTCTCAAAGACAAAATATCTTTTTCACATAACTGTCAAAAAGCAATGGAGATAAAATCATCCAGCTATGTTGGAACAGGAAATGAGTAATTCACCAATGTCTTCCGCCCTGAACGCAGCGACCTCTTCTGCACAGCTTCCACAATATAAAAGGGAAAAAAAAGTATCAGGATATAATATCAACACAACTAGCACATTTCTTCCAACTTCCAAATGGTACTATTGGCCGGTGAAAATGTGCATTAGCTACATTAAACTGTCGCTGGTAGATAAGCATTTCATATGCCTCTACGGCAAAGCCAGAAGCTAAATAAGAGGAAGGAAAGTGATAATATCTTCACACACAATCATTTGTCATTTTCTTATCAAGAGAGGCTACAATTACCAGGCTGACCTTTTGTGCTACATGTTTAGTGCTCATCTCTCTCTCTCTCTCTCTAGCCCTCTCTTTCCATCTATTATCCTATTTAAACTATATATTCATTATCTCATGTAAGTTACCTAAATCAGTCCATTCACCCATCTACCCAGCCATCCATCCATCCTCCCTCCCTCCCACACCCCCCCCCCCCCCCCTCCCACCATCCATCCATCCACCCATCCATACTTCCATCCATCCATCTATCAAAATCAGATTCTGCTCTCTCTGCGTGGAGAGGGTCAAGATTACACAGGGTACATAGGATGAGGTGTGTCGTCACTTCTGGGTCCACATAAACATTCCGCATTCATTATCATGTCCAACGAATGCTTACAGGAATAAAACAAATATATAGTACCCATTCCGTACAAAGTCTCTTAATTTTAGCATTTGAAAATCACAATGGTTGCTCTTCAACATCTCAGATTAATTAGTGATTAATCTTAGATGTTGTTGAATGGGTTTGGTGGTTTTTGGTGGTTTGGTGGTTTGGTGGTTTTATGGTTTTATGACTAGAATTCAGGCTGAAGTGTAGTTCAGTTTGTTTAATTAAAATTAATTAAGTGCAATCCTGATTGCAGGGCTTGAAAACCTGGCGGTGAAAACATGATGGCTATAGAAATCTTTAATAAAATGTTTTATGAATTATCTTTGAATAATCACCACATAACACAACCTTCAAGTGAACATAATATGTGCAATCAATAGAGGCACTTCACTGCTTCATGTGTCTGTAAGAAGTAACAGAGATCCACTGCACCTCACTGTGAAAACTGTTGAGCTTCTGATCTTCCGACCCTCTGACCCTCTCAAGCAGCCGATAAGCAAATCAGAAAGATTATATCCCATCATGCAACAGATATTGAAAGGTGCTGATTGGCACTGATCAGCACTGGTCGGAAATTCATACTTTTCACAGTGTTACTTCAACCTCATAGTGTGCAAAATACCATATAAACTCACAGAAAATCTTTAGCCTAATTACTTTGGATTGGATAAATTAATTTAGGATTGATTACAGTGAGTCTGTGTAACCTTGGTATTCTGGGAGAGTGACTGCTTGATCTAAGAGGCCTATGTATCAAACACCACTAGGTTTGATAGCTAGTGCATGGCAACTTGCCCAAGCCTTGATGGTACTGTTGCGTAACATTATGTAACAATGATTCCATTATGGAGCTTGCTGTTGGAAGTGGGATGATGTTTCCGCTAGACTCTGATCTAAGGCCTGTTTAGTGTTACTAAAACTTGAAGTTAGGATCTGAGGAGGGAAAACTGATCCTGATCTTCTACACTGATGCTGAGTCCCATGTCTCCACCTGTTTCCTGAAGTATGCACTTGTGCACTCTCCCACATGATTTAGATGGGAGTTAATTGTTGTAAGAGCCTATGCTTAGACCAATCCTATGCTTTTGAATCAATTTACTGTAGGGATATTGTACAAGTGGGGAAGTGTGAAGAAATGGGACGCACCATCAGTGTGTTTCTGACTGTGCTTCAGGGTAAGGTACACCGAAGGCAAGATAGTCTCCTCACAACCCTCTCCTGGGAGCAGTTTGGAACTGCACTGCAATTGCAACCAAATCCAAAGTACAAAAATGTCCCTCCCCCAAGATAAACAGATGTCTAACATAATTTGTAAGGAAAATCTTATCTGGTGAGAACAAAACCATAAGTATGTTTTTTTAAATGTATATATATGAAATTAATCTTTTTGGTTAAACATTATCTACACTATACACAATATTTTGGCTTGTTGCTAAAAACTGTCTCATGGCCCTTATTTCACGACTTACAAATAAAAAGTGGAAAGTGTGTGGACAAACAACATGTATTTTCTGTATGCATTTCACAAGACAAAGAGTTTCTTGGTTGTCCTTCAGATACAAAAGAACAGCATAGCCCCAAATAAGAAGCAAAACAAAAGAGCAGGTCAGTTGCCAGAATGCTTTGAAAGCTTAAGTAGTACATTATCTCTTTTAGGGTTAGGGTCAATCCTTCACACGCAGAAGATTGACATGCAAACATGATTTTTACAATTGTTA
This sequence comes from Nansenia antarctica, assembly GCF_963989245.1. Taxonomy (NCBI): domain Eukaryota; kingdom Metazoa; phylum Chordata; class Actinopteri; order Argentiniformes; family Microstomatidae; genus Nansenia; species Nansenia antarctica. The sequence continues at coordinate 42,601,578 of NC_137674.1, forward strand.
GTCTTTAGGCTTTTGAGGCTGGGTTGTCGGGAGAAATTAAGTACAGCTTTAGCTATGAAGCTTTCGGAAAACAGACATTTCAAGATAATAGTGCACATTTCCAGATCTTTAATGATATCTGACAGATAGACATTATGATACAACCAATCATATAGATATGTTTTCTTTAAGCTTAAAGTAAGCTATATGTACATATCCCATGTCAAAGTCTGTGGTCAGAAATGGGAGTTCTCCACAATATACACAATGTTAGGCACCCTAGTTTGATGTTTCTGAATCGGAATTGAATTATATAACTGTAAGACGTGAGTTTCAGTTTCACTGGATGTCAGTCATGAGTCTACTGTCCATGGTTCTATCCTCATGATAATGAAGTCTGCTCCTTTTTCTCTGCCTCACTCCCATCACTTCCCTCGTTTGCATACCCATGGTAATGGATGGGGGGAAATCCCACCCTCTGCTCCATCCACTGGGCTACCATCAGCAGCTTTCTGTCTTGGAAGGCTTGACCGATCAGCTGCAGACCAATGGGAAGGCCTCGGCTGGATAAGGCTGTTGGCACAGAAATGGCAGGGAGTCCTAGGGCAGGCGGGCGAGAGAGAAAGAGAAAGAGACAGAGAGAGAGAGAGAGAGAGAGAGAGAGAGAGAGAGAGAGAGAGAGAGAGAGAGAGAGAGAGAGAGAGAGAGAGAGATTAGGCAGGCAAATTTGTTTGAAGAGTTTGTTTGAGTTGGGGTTGGGGGAGGATAGAAGATTTGTGAAACTTAAACTGCCCTCAAAGTTATCTTTTATCTGATTCATAATCAATGGGTTGACTGAACAAGGAATTATGCACCCATGTTTTTGAAATGGGAAAACTGATTAAAAGGGTAGTTCAGGTTTTTTGATGTTGGACCTCATTTTCCCCTTGGCATGTTGTAGGCTTATCCAGACAAAGAAAGCTAAAAAATAGAAATAAGTGTCTAGATAAGCCTACAACAACATAGTAAGTGGAAAATTAGGTCTAATACTGAGAAACCTGAACTATCCCTTTAACAAAGATACTGATATAATTTTACCTTGTGTGCGTGTGAGTGTGTGTGTGATTGTGTGCCGATGCACAAATGCCTGCTTGTATGTACTGCATGTCAGCCTGACAGTGTGTTCACTACCTGCCATGTTGACGGGCTGTGTGAAGACGTCTTCCTGGGCACTTCGTGTGCGGTTGTCTTCCTGCATAAAGTCTGTGTAACGCATCGCGTCGTTCAGCGTGGTTGGCGTGAGCAGCACGTCAAAACCTGAGCTGAACACGCGTTTGAAGTCCTCCGCAATCAGACGCCGCACCTGCTGGGCCTTCATAAAGTATCGCTCGTAGTTCCTGCAAAATGGAGGCAACGGTTACAAGATTTCTGCTTTGTGCAAATAATGGAATCTAATGCAGACTTCTATTACATTGCAGACCTGGGTCAGGATGTATTTGAAATACTGTCAAACTGTGGCGTTTGCTTGAGCCTGCCTGGAATGCCAGATGGGAGGTGGTTTGCACTTTTGGGACTATTCCATTGGGTTCCATTGTGACAGGCAAACTCAATCAAGTATAGTGACGTCTTTGAAATGATTTCAAGTACTATTTGAACCCAGGTCTGTTACATTCAATTCAATTTGATTAAATACAACTTCATTCCTCCCCTTAGGGACAATTACAAAGAGATTGTCAGAGCACAAGCACAAAATAACAGTTTACAGGCCGCCTCCCTCACTAACACAATCACTGATTTGACAGTAATGGAACGGTCATGGCTTTAAAATGCCAACCAACTGTTCATCAATCCACTCTTATTATCCATGTCCACCATAAACAACCTGAATTGTATGAGAGCGTTATATCTGCCGTCTTACTGTCTAAGCAGGAAGTAGTTGCCGGAGAGGATCCTTCCTCGCACCACGTGGTTGAAACCCTCATGACGAGTGGTAGCGTACATAGCCTCTGTCGAGCTGTCCACCCCGCTACGGTGCCCTGTGGAGAACAGTTTGCAAAAAACAACAACACGTCACTCACTACAATGATACGGCCCTTTATGAACTGAAGGGAATATTTTATAATTTAACCCCAATTTAAAGTTCCTGTACGTCTCCCAACTGCAAGCAAAACCAACTAAAACTAGCTAACAAGTTAAACAACATTGAAATTCAACCCTTTATTGAAGAGATGGCAGACATCATTTTGCTTTGCTATTGCAGAAAGCTTTTTACCATATTCCAGGCCGTCAAACCGTGCCATGTTGGACGCCACCTCGGCATGGCACAGGACGTGGTAGCAGACGATGGAGTGCTGGGTGTGAGGGAGAGACACCTGTTCCACCCGCGCCCCCGCCCGCTCAAACATGTCCGCCACACGGCTCCACTGAGCTAGTGTCTCCTGGGACAACCCCGGGGCATGGTACTCCTAGCCACAAGGGAACAGACATACAACATAGTCAGTGTTTGGGCCGATATTAGATATTATCACATACTGATATACATGATATTGTTATGCTGAAAATAGTCTGTTAAAAGTGCTTAAAACTCTGCATATGTGCAGTATCCCACATTTTGCAAGGCAGAGCACATCTAGCAGTGAAAACATGTCTCTTTGTTTCACCACTATCTACAACACCAGCCATACACTATGAATGGATGGACTGCACTTATATAGCGCCTTTATCCAAAGTGCTTTACAACGGCCTCTCATTCACCCATTCATTCACCCATTCACACACACATTCACACACCAATGGCGGCAAGCTACCATGCAAGGTGCCGGCCCGCTCACTGGGAGCAATTTGGGGTTCAGTGTCTTGCCCAAGGACACTTCGACATGTGGCCAGCCGGGGTTCGAACCGCCGATCTGCCAACCTTGCGATCATTAGACAGCGGCTCCTCTACCTCCTGTGCCACAGCCGCCCCACTATGCACTGCAGTTTAGTAATTACTTGCTCACACTGACATGTCTCCACCATACGTCAACAATACACAATATCATTGTAGACCCTAGGACAAGTATGCCCATATTGTTTCCTAAAACATAAACTCCTCCAAAAAAGTTTGGAAACGTTATTTCGGTCGATTATTCCTCCCCTGTCATAATGGTATTGTATTTTATATCGTTGGAAAGCCTGATTAGTCACCTTTAGGATCATGCATTCGTGGAATGAGCAACGCAGCTAAACGTGTGGGTAGCGGCCCAAAAAGATTTGCCAAAATCCCCTGCAACATTATTCTGTTGGTATTCACTCTCATTTTGAGTTGCTTGGTGGATTGGGTGATTGCACTCTCCCACAGTAATAAGGAAAAAACAACACATATTGGCCATTTTTACACTTTATTCATTTTACACTGTCAGGGACCTCAGTAGCGTGTAGAAGATCCATACGCAGTCACAACATACGCAGCCAAAAGCTTTGCACAGTAGCTAACATGGTACTTCTTTTCTCTTGATAACCAAGTCAGACACCACTTGTACAGTATAACAGCAGTTATACTGTGAAATTAAAAAAGTACCACATAAGTACCAACACCAAATCATATAATCATGGTATGAATCAATGAGGAAAGAGGGGCAATCTCACCTTGGGAATGCCGACAGATATATTTCGGACATCAAAGTCATCAGGTAAGTCTGTTAACGAGGAGGGGTTATGGACTGTTGTAGAGTCTCTGACATCATGGCCTTGGAGTATTCCTGTGCGACACCATGACCAAAACACCAGATTATCCCCATAGCAAGTCACAGAGTATCACTTTGAGTTAGAATTGGAATGTGAGGGACTGATTCCAACACATTTTTCAGAATATTGTATACCAAAAAATATTGAATGAGAGTACTTGAACATTGATAATTTCTAAAATAAAAATTATTAAACGATACATTATACAGTATGTGGAACGGGGGCCTTATTGGGTGGTGGCTTACCCAGGATGGTGGCTGTGTCTTGGACACTCCTGGTCATGATCCCGGGGACATCCATGGAGTTGACCAGGGGGATGAGGCCGTGTCTGGACACCAGGCCGTAGGTGGGCTTCAAGGCCACCACCCCACACAGAGCCCCCGGGTTACGAGTCGAGCCACCTGTATCCGACCCCAAAGAACTACGAGGGCCAGAATCAGGAAGTGATTCAGAGCTTTAGGATATTTCTTAGATACAATAACTACAGTATGCACAGTAATCATTCACTCTTCAGGATATCAGTACAGCAGCAATGGTTAGGTATATTCCAGACCTGGGTTCAAATTGCATTTGGAATTATTTAAAATGCTTAACTGTGTTTTATTGTGTTTACCTGGGGCAGTTGAATCATTGCAATAATCTCAAAGCTCGCTCATCTGGCATTCTAGGACTTCAATTTATTTTTATATGACATTATTTTTTCCAATGTATTTTTTAAGTCTTGTGTGTTACGGATATGCAACATTTCACAACATCATGGCAAACTAATTCATAACTAACTCTGCATCTATTCCATCTCTCTTTTTTTCCCCTTTCTATTTGATACAGTAGACATCTGAATAAATGAGCCTACATGAGAAAATGGTTCACAAGACTTCGGGTAACTCTGGGTTATGTTTGCTGACTCACAAGAAGCTGGTGAGAGAAGCCACAGCCGCAGCACTTCCTCCAGAGCTCCCTCCAGTAATGACCCAATCAGAGTCTGGATCCACCCCTGGCAGCTCCCTATACGGGGCCGCGTAGCTCCAAGGGTTACGGACGGGCCCAAAAGCGCCGTCAATGCTGCCTGCACTGGAGAGGATTGAAGAAGGTATATAATAAAGTACCTGCATTCGGTATTACACCATTGAATTGACACTCAATCTCACCCACTAATATGACAATACTGATGTTTTCTGCAGTCACAGTTCAAATGGGTGTATTTGAGAGCCTTACCCCATAGCAAACTCGTCCAGGTTAGTTTTCCCCATGAGAACAGCTCCCTGGTCGAGGAGCTTCTGAACCACTGTGGCATTGTATGGAGGAGTGTAGTCTAGAAGAACAAAAACAAGAAGGGATTCTAATGATGTGTTCAACGGCACCGATGTGGCTAGCAGAAGATATGAGACAAGACATCTTAACTATGTTTTGATGGGTTATGAATATGGGAATAAACCTTTGAGCATTTTAGAGGCACAGGTGGTCTTAATGCTCTCTGTGCAGAAGTTGTCCTTGACAGCGAAGGGAATCCCATCGAGTGGACCTTTGGGTGCACCTGGATGCAAGACAAAGAGGGAAGACCTGGATAAGGGGATTATAGTTGCAGTGTATATACTGTAGGACTACTATTACCAGTATCCACTATAACTGAAACACACACACACACACACACACACACACACACACACACACACACACACACACACACACACACACACACAAATACTGCTTACACACACACAAACACAGACAGACAGACATAAACACACACACACACACCTTTTAGAAGTCTGCTCTCTGCCTCCTGTGCTTGTTTCAGTGCCTGCTCCTCTGTTGTGACAGTGATGTAGGCATTGAGGTGATGTGTTTTCTTGATACGGTTGAGGCATTTTCGACACAGCTCCGTTGGGGAGATCCTGCCCTCCCTCAGTGCCAAGGACACCTAGGAAATGTACAATATTATAATAACCACAATCATTTTCATCAGGAATTACCTACTTAGCACTGTCTCTGCTAACACTGTATAAACATGACAGTGCGTGCACTGCATAATACTTGCCTATAGCTGGAAATTATTTCATGCAACTTTGACTTTGTGTATGAGAAATTATTCTGACATGACATTTGGGTTTGAATGTAGCATGCAACGTTATAGGCAACGCAGCTAATAACAAAACTGTCAACAAAAACGTAGCTAGCAAGCTATAATTATACATCATTGCAGTGATGGGATGACAATAAATAATCGTGATTATCATCGTAATGGCAATAGACTTGAGCTTAGACTTGGCGTACTAAAACAGATTGCAATTCTCCTCCTCATTATAGCATAGCATAGAGTACAGCACAGTGTTTTATTTGTATAGTATAGTATAGTGGATAGTGTACATAGCGTTTATTTATGTAAACCAGCTCTTTTCCCTTCTTGTTTTTAGTATTTCTTTCCAAGCACCAGGGGAGCCCCCCCCCCCCCTACATTTCGTTGTTTGGTACCTGTACTATATCAATGACAATAAAGACCATTCATTCATTCATATCCCCGCTAAGCTTTATAAACAACAGTCCCATAGCAGAGGATTCAATTCTGCAGAGAGATCAGGGTAATGAATGACATGGGCTGGGGCTGGCAGGACAAGAACACACGTGACAGTGTATGTCGACAATCTAGTCAATATGTTTGATAAAGAGTCCTACTCACTTCTCTTATTGACAAGCTGAGCATACTTTAATATGTTACTCAGTGCCCATTCAAGCTGTCAAATGTCCAGCAACCTTCGATGTATTCGACGACAAGGAGGCTGACATTTTTTCTTCGTTTCATGAATTCTAATGTCATGACATGTGATTGGACGAATGTTTAGTACAGCCCTCTCCGATTGGTGGAACAGCAGCTGTCAGAGTGCTGTAGTAACAAGGACGCGTTGTGAGTGCACGAGCTGAAAACTATCTTTCTAAATGTGCCTACTACTTTATTGTCTCATAATTCGTGGATTAGTGCATGTTCGAGAGTATTGCATTTAGGAGGATTTCTCGCAAAGATGCCATTCATTGAACGTGTCGCATGGTAGTAGTTTTCGACTTAATTAAATGTATGCATGGATAGTTCATAGTAGCTGACAATCTGATTGCATGACAGCTCCAAGTGGAAATCAAATTCATTCACTTGTTCAAGTAGTGTTTTAGATAGCGGCACAAAATGCAACCTTTCAGACAGTTGGCGTGCAGTCGGTGGTCGTGTCTCCTAAATATTAGAACACCAAATGTAAAAACAGTGCTCTGTGCAAACCATGGATGCAATAGAATGAACTTCAGCACCTCCAACAGTCGTATGACAATCATGCCTGCTTGGGTTATCGATAAATACGGCAGCAATGAAGTCTTGCGGTTCACTAGAAACGGCAGCTTCCCGATCATCAACTACCCGAATGAGGTCATTGTCAAAGTCCACGCCGCAGGGCTCAACCCCATTGACATCAGCATGAGAGGTTAGTAGCAACTTCAGTTCAGCTGTGGGATCTTGCTTGTCCATCTCTGTAAGTGTGTATCTTAACCCTAAAACTTCCAAATCTGGCCAGATGAATTTGTTAAAAAAATAAATAAAAATAAACTCAACATGTCCAGGACTTTTATTGTTTTAAAATACAATACCCGTCAAAAGTTTGGATACAGCTTCTCATTCAATGTTTTTTCGTTATATATATTTGTTCTACATTGTAGATTAATACTGAAGACATCAAAACGATGAAAGAACACATATGGAATTATGTAGTAAACAAAAAAGTGTTAAACAAACCAGAATATGTATTTTAGATTCTTCAAAGTAGCCACCTTTTGCTTTTTTTGTGGTTTTCTCCCACGTATTCTAGAGAATTCTAAAGCAATGAGCGGTGTTCACAGTTGACTTTTCCACTGACACACTCACACATTACCAAGTAGGCCTATGACACTCATACCAAGCTGGTTGAGAGAATGCCAAGAGTGTGCAAAGCTGTAATCAAAGCTAAAGGTGGCTACTTTGAAGTATTTATAAAACATATTCTGGTTTGTTTAACACGTTTTTGTTTTGTCTACATAATTCCATATGTGTTCTTTCATAGTTTTGATGTCTTCAGTATTAATTTACAATATTGAAAATAATAAAAATATAAAGAAAAACATTGAATGAGAAGGTGTGTCCAAACTTTTGACAGGTACTGTAAATGTTTAACAACAATTTGGTATTAGCCTAAGTCTTAATTTGGTGTTCAGAAAATTACTAATGTTATGGGTGAGAGAAAAAAGAGGCAAATTGCACGTAATTATGAAGAAAAAAAATATATTTAGGGCATGTGGAATTTTGGGCCCTATTTAGGGCCCCCTTTCGCTCCCATTGGTTTAATATTATTAACACATGGAAATTGTAAAACTTTTTTGGCCAAATCATTTTATGTTGTTATAAATTATAATGAAAGAAAAAAAAAAGTAATGTTTTAGTATTGGGGTCTGGTCAGACCCCTGTCGGTAAACAACATATGCAAAATATGTTGGTAGCTTTAAGTTGATGTCTTGATTGTGGGATGCAAGTAGCCCTGTGCATGATGGTAAAAAACACCATTTATGTTTTTCTCAATGATTTAAAGGGCTACGACGCAGGCACTTTATCCTGCCTCATAAGTGTGTGCCCCTGAAAGCAGCATGGTTGCCTGTGGCACCAATATTTCATGGTCTTTTGATCTACCATCCTAAACTGCTCTCTATCAAGAGCAAGGCACTGAAGGCAGTGCATCGTGACATTTTGCTGTTCTAATTATGCTGCCATAGAGATTTTCATGGGCAGAATGAGTCACGCAAATTGAACTCCTCTGACACGATACGAGACAATGTGATGCAGAATGTGGTTTTGGTGGTAAACTGTGAATCATATAGCTACTTGTACCACCCAGAGACAGTTACAGTACCACACTTGGAGGAAACAACAACTCAGGAGTTGTAGCCTGGCCCACTGGCACCATCTGAAAGTCTCTCCCAGCTTTTTATCCTCCACCTCCACCCTTAATTGACCTGTGCTCAAGCAGGCCATCACCATGGCGATAGGCAGGGAGGAAGGGCAATCATCTGGGAGAAACACAGGAAACAAAACACACACAAACACACTATGGCCATAACAGTCTTCATTTCCATAATCACCTCCATAGCCATACATATGCAACTGTATGTTTGTATATTTCAAATGCACTGTATGGATTTTGGGTAGTGATAATAACTGCAGACATACTGTATATAATGGCTTTTTGATGGCTCTTGCTGTAAACAGACTATTGATATTCTGTAGAGCAAGATCCATGACTGTTTGAAAGCAAAGCTAGGGTATGTGGTGCCTGTTCTCAGTAGTATTTGTATTCCTAATTCAAGTATAATCATATTGCAGCCTCTGAATCATCTGTATGTGTACTTGGCCTATTTTGTGTTTGTTTCTAACTAGTTGTGTGTTTTTTCTGCTCACTCAGGTGGGTATGGGGCGAGCACCCTCTCTATGAAACGGGACCCCCTGAATGTAAAAGTCACTGGTAGTGAGTTCCCTCTCATCCTGGGACGGGATGTCTCCGGTGTCATCATGGAGTGTGGGCTGGACGTGGGCTCCTACTTCAAGGAGGGTGATGAGGTAGCATGAAGTCAAGAAGTGTGTGTGCATGTGAGCATATGGATATAGTTGGTTTGTGTTTGTGTGTGTGTGTGTGTGTGTGGAGATGGAGATGGAGATAACGTTTATTGCCATTTATGCATACACATTAAGCATACACATATAGGAATTTGATTCGGCGTTACAGTAAGAGCATTTCTAAATGCAATGCAAACAAAACAACACAGGACAGACAGCAATGCAGACAGAACACAACAAACTGTAAAACCACGGCTGCCATATGCGGCGCTGTAGTCCACAGAGTACTGTAGAGAAGGGAGGGGGGGGGGTGGTGGCGGGGTGGCATGGGCGGGGGGAGGGAGGAGTGGGGGGGGGTAGGTATGGGTGGGGGGGTAGAGAGATAAGGTGGGGTAAAGTCTCAGGATGTTCTGGGTCAGTCCGACCCGTCTTCGTAGAGCAGCAATCAGTGTCGCTATGGACAACGGCCTTGAGCACTGCCCCAGAAGGCGGCACAAAGTTCACCAGAGGGGGGGGGGGTGGGTTGGCACGCTGCATGGAGTCTTCAGGGCATGGGGGAGCTTTTGGGCCATAATCAGGTGAATGGGTTCACTCCGAGGAAAAACAGCATTCCATAGAATCAAACCTCTCGAAAATTTGGGGTCTCCTGTCAAACGCCAATTTGGGGAGCAGCAAGATTGCCCACCCTGCGATCCAGATCCAGGACCTTACGGTTCAGATCCGTAAGCGCAGCGCCGTGCATTCCAGCCACCCTCCCCAGTTCTTTGATCAAGTGGGGCAGTTCGCGCAGATCGCTAATCGCTGCTCCCATCTTTTTAATTTGCCGATAGATCATCACAGCACTCAAACCTAGTCCAATGTGTCCAACTATCATGAATCCGAAAATCCGTGTGTGTGTGTGTGTGTGTGTGTGTGTGTGTGAGAAGTCATGTCATGCTTTATTTAGATGGGATGCCGTTTGTTTCTTTCTCTTGTGTTAGCACGCTGTGTGTACTTACTCCAAGCATTATTGAAATGTAGATCAACCTACTGTATTACATTACATAATCGCACCACCTTGGGGCCAATTGGGCTGTGCTTTGTCAGTGAAATGCAATCTCACCGTAAATGTAAACATACTGTATATCAAATTATAGGATACAAATGTCACTAGTCTGGAATATGTACCATCCACACTCTTAAATGGGCAATCTGGGATTGGTACATACATTTTTAAAAACTTTTAAATGAATGTATACAATACAGCCATTGATTCTTGAAAGATATAACTTATAAATGCCTCATGAGCTTAGTTCAACAGTCTTACCCAGAATATCATAACCCCAAAATATAATCTTGTTTTACTCAGTTGTTTGTAAACAATGTAATTGGAAACAAACACTGTATAGCTTCAAAACACAATTAAAATATAATAATAATTTGGACTGGATCTAATGGATGTCAGTCCTTGCATCCATAGCCCTGTTTATGAATTTAAGAGTGGTTACATTTCTCCAGCCCCATCCCTGAGCTGTTTACCATGAAAGGTGGCATGGTGACGGCTTTGTTGTTTGAGTCCCAGATTGTCCCTGCGATTGGATCAATAAGCTATTATTGTTGTGTTTTTCTCTCAGGTGTGGGCGGCCATTCCTCCATGGAAACAAGGGAGCCTGGCCGAGTTTGTGGTGTTGAGTGCAAATGAGGTATAGTTTTGTTCTTAGCTCCAGAATTACTGTCAGTATGCCCTATTTGCATGACATGACATCATATCCGGGAATGTCCATAAATACCAGTAAAACACAGACTTTGCTTATCCCGTGAAAATGCGCCACACGAAACACAGACGTCGGGGGTAGATTTCTAAATTACAGAAAATCGCCCCAAAAAAGTCCTGTGCAAAATAGTGCCATTTTGGTTGTTTTTTTCAACTAACTCAAGCTTTTGCATACTTGAGGTATTTCTAAGGCTACAGACATTTATGAAAATGAAAGTTGAAAATTGCATTGACTATCTTTACCACTACAAGAGATACTTTCTTTGACCTGCCCAAGAGAGTGTAGTGGTTATGATGCATCCATTCAAATGCTAGTTCTTGGACGCTACAGGCTATTGCTAGTCTAGACTTTTAGGTCTCCAAATCTGAGAAGAAAAGATGCAGGCCTAGTTTGGTTTCATGCTGCTGCTCAGTGTACCATGATTATTAATAACCAACTCATTAAATGCCCTTTCTATGTGATGAGGTGCCAAGTTAGAAGCAATTAGTCGTGCAGACAAAGTGCCCAGTTTAGTATTGGCATTTTGGCACGATTACATGCAGTTTTTTGTCTTCAAGATGACTCAACAGTTTCAGATAGTGACAGGTTTTGGTGTGGAGGGGGGTGGGGGGCTTTGCTAGTGTGACAGTGTCCATTTTGTGTCGGAGACAGGTGGGGCGCAAGCCAAAGTCGCTGAGTCACACAGAGGCTGCATCCATCCCCTATGTGGCAGCTACTGTTTGGTCTGCCCTCGTCAACACAGCCGACCTCAACAAGGACAACTGTGCCAAGAAACGGTAAGTATATAATACTAACTGTATACAGACACACACACACACACACACACACACATTTGAATACTTTATTTGGGTTCACCTTAAGGTATTACCAAACAACCCGAAATATAAAAGATATCATAAGATGTCATAATGTGATTAAAGTTGACATGAGTGTAGTTTCAGATGTGGATAGATTTGTGTATGCCTTAATTTAGTGCTTTCCTGTCACACACATACACACATACACATTGGAATACTTGCTTTGGGTTAACTGTAAAGCATTATATCAAAGAACTCAAATATATAACAATGGTCATACAAATATTCAAGGAGGCCTACAATTTACAGGCCACGTACCGTTACGTAGTGCACATGTCCAAGGCTTCCAAATATCAGTATTACTAGACACCTGAAGCCACGGCCTAATGACTGTGACTTTATACTTTATTTGAACAGTTTTGTTGAAAAGGCTTCCTCCATGTAAAGATTGAATGAGCAGCCTACTTCTAATATGATCACCTCTCCTTGGCTTTCATCAACAACAACAGGTGTATTTGGCATATAGAAAATGTCTCGTTCTCACTGAACCAATTCGCCATAACACAGGAATGCTTGTGAATTCTATCTGATGGTGATGCATGTCTAACTTCACAAGCAATTAGGTTGACAATGCAGTCATGCCTGGCAATGTAAAGGCCTTTGTAGGAATGGCAGCCATTACCAATATCCATAACCAATGTGCCACTGACTCCACTGACACCACATTGCGGTAGAATACCAGAGTGCAAGTTTATACAGTACACACACACACACACACACACACACACACACACACGCACACGCACACGCACACGCACACACGGCTGGCTGCCATTAATGATATGTGCCACTGACTCCACTGACACCACATTGTGGTGCATAATACAAGATGGCTTGTGACTCACAGAATACCAGAGTGCAAGGTTATACAGTGTACACACACACACACACACACACACACACACACACACACACACACACACACACACACACACACACACACACACACACACACACACACACAGTAAACCCATGGTGCTCTCTCCATTCATCCCATTGAAAGGCCCTGTCTTTAATCTAGTTGATTATTCCACTTGGTTATCCCATAGAGCTCTGCCTGTGTTAGCCTCGCGGCTAATGAGCACTTGGAGGGACTCGTGTACTGTAGTCATTGAGGACTCTTTGGAAAAGGGACGGACTAGTGGCTCCCATGACAAGGGACTGGCACCCTGAGACTCACTTCACAGAAATTGGTTAACTCTTTATTTTACAGCCCTGTATTAAGCAAGTGTGTACTTAGTAAGTACTGGGTAATACTGTTATTACCTGGTAATTGCATATTAATTACACTCACTGTTTCTTTTAGATTCACTGAATCAAACTCCACTATTTAGTACCATGTACTGTAGTTTACCAAGGGTCCTTTATTGAGGTAAGTACCAGAAAGTACCCCATGTTACCACATAGTAACCAAATAGTTTCTTAGTAAATACCAGATGAAACAAGGCTGTGAAATAAAGGGTGACGAAACATGTTGCTGGGTGGACTAACAGTTTTTCATCTTCATTTAGAGGCATTCGCAGTTCTCCATGTTGTTAATATAGCCCTTCTTCTTCCTCCATCAGCATTCTGATCCTTGGAGGTTCGGGGGGAGTTGGAACGTTTGCCATACAGGTGATTACATGATGATGATGATGATGATGATGATGATGACGACAAAGGCGGTTAATCACACATATTTGGATGATTTTAGTGCATTGTAATGGTACAGGTTGTCATGGTTTCAGTACTAGCCAAAATGTTTAACATGACATTTATCATTTTAAGTTTCAACCTATGAACAACATTTCAGTGACGATAGCGACATGCATCTGAGTCATGTAACTCAAACAATAGCCTTTTTCACACCAGATGATACAACAGAGAGCCCAAACACCAAATCAACAATGATATTATTATTATTATTAAGTTCTGTAAAGAGCTGGTTTAGTAATATCATACCTCCACCTGGTTTCAGGTGTCATTGTGGGCCACCCCGCCCTAGTGGTGACCTGAATCAGATCATGAAGCCACTGTATATGGCGTTGGTATGAATCACTCCCGCCGGGATATTTGATGGCTCAGGAGGATTCATGCCCTCCTTCTAATACAGCAGGGTGTATTCAACTCTATTCTTAAGGGAGCCAGATTGGACATTTTTCCACATGAATGCAATTATTTCTCCCAATAACTATATGCTGTACACTTGTAAACCCACGCACAAACACCACTATACTCTTATATACAATTAAATTTTTTAAATGAAAGTACTCATTAGTAGTAGAAAGTACTCATTTTGAATAACACTTTTCTCACTTAGTGGATATGAACCAAGCACACTGATTTCCCCTTTTAATGAGACAAATGTTGTGTAAGAGAAGAAAAGGCAATGCTCGGACAATTATGAAGGTGATCATGTGTCAGGAGGGAATGGGTGTTTGTTCTCATAGTGATTCTTTTTCTGACAGGAATTTCAGTCTTATTCAAAGCACTAAAGAGAGACAGTTGTGTATGTGTGTGTTTTTATATTTGCTTACAAAGAAGTGATACATTATAGAAATACACATTTCTCCTCAGCTGCTGAAAGCCTGGGGAGCCCATGTGACAGTCACCTGTTCCCAGAATGCTGAGCGACTGATGAAGGGACTGGGTGCTGATCACACTGTGGACTACATGGCTGGGCCCGTCGACGTGCCCCTGAGAGCACTGGAAAAGTGAGCACACACATACACGTGTACAAACGCACACACACACACACACTCAGAAAAACCATGGTGGCATTTTGTCTGAATAGGATGTACTTTGATTGGAGGGGATTCTCTATGGGTCAGTGATAGCCACAGCAAACTCTCATTAGTGTGTGGGAAAATTGTTCCTTCCAAGTTACAAATGAACTCACCCACACTCAATCTCCCTTTCTCTCTACTCTCTCCCTCTTCCTCCCTCTTGTCTCTTTTTTTCTTATCTTCTCCCTTTCTGTCTCTATTGTTACCCCCCCCCCCCCCCTTTCTCTCTCTCTTCCACCCCCTTCCTTCCAGGTTTGATGTGGTCCTAGACAATGTCGGGGGGGACACTGAGAGCTGGGCCCTGAACCTACTGAAGCCGTGGTCCGGTGCCAAGTATGTCACCCTGGTCACACCCTTCATGCGCAACACTGACTTGCTGGGCATCGCCGACGGCATGCTCCAGAACGGGGTCACTATAGCCTCCAAGGCCCTGAAGGTATAGTAACCATGGCAACTCTATCCTCTCGAGGTCTGCAGTCCGCAAAACTGCTGAATTTATTTTCTCTCCCAGGGAGCCATGTCATTGGTTAATAAGTCTTTATTTGGCAGGTCTGCACTTCCAAAAATTATCCATCTATTTGTTCAAGGAAAGTAAGACTAACGTTAACACTGTCAGCCCATTGTCTGTGTCATGAGGAGTGCACTGTCGTCAGTGGATGGGACTCATTATTTTTCAGAGGGCCCACTCATCTGACCCTAATTCACACTACAGAGCCAAACTGAGCTGCACTGCGCTGACCTGGTTACACATCCACCACAGTTGCTGAAACAGTGGTGGAAAGGACATGAGAAAGGACATATCCCAGCCAGCACAGTATAGTTCGGGTCTGCACTGTCGTCTGTAAAGCCCCCTGGTGTCCTAGCCAGGTCTGAATCAGTCCCCACATTTGAACAGCCATAAGCCACTGTGTCTCCTCATTTCCATTACAGCCTTTATGAGAAAATCCACAAACAGTACCGTATAACGGAAGCCCCCCATCTTATACCCTTTTATTTATGAACACTGACTGGCTGCAAACATTATGCTTGCTGCAGAGCATTTGAGGTTTTGGGTGTGCAAGTGTGTCTTTTCCTTTTTCCTCTCTCTCTTTCGCTCTCTTAACCACCTCCTCACCTCAGAATCCACCGGCATCCGGTATGTCTATGGATGATGACACTTTACTCAGAAACATGTCGTTTTCTCAAAACTCTACCATGACACTTTATCTCAACTTGTCTTTCAACACTATTCCTGAGAATGTTATACATTGAATGGTGTGATGATGTAGGCCTAGTACTGTAACAGAAATGTAATAGATAGTTGGTAGATCTTTGCGCAGAGCATACAGTATAATATTAAGCATATGACTGGATTATAATGTCTTATATAATCTCAAAACCATCTGCCATTTTTCATCAGTTTCAACATATTTATTATACATGATATTGGTGCCTCGTAGAAAGGGTTACCTTTCTATGGTAAAGGGTTCTTTTCCAGGAAACCGAAAGCTAAAGACGGTAGGGGGTGGAAATCAACTGGGGGAGCCCCAGGATCACGTGCCCTATTCTTGTTACCTGCAAAACATGAAATGAGACTGGAACCATGGATCTTGCCCCAGGGGTGGGGGATGTTGAACTGGTTCTATACCCTGAGCTAAAAGACAACACAGGCCATCTCACCCCAATGAAGCATTTTTCCATCCGTTTTTTCGCAGTGTCTCTGACTCTCTTCTCTGTCTCCGTCTCTTTTTTTTTTAACTGCTTTGTTTTGTCTGGTCAGAATGATGGTTACATTACACATCCGGGTTGCGGTGGGACTCTGTTGGAACAGAGGACAGGTGACAGGGATAGAGACGATAAGAGTTGAGCTGTTCACTTTCTGCCTTGTATCTGTCTCTATTTAAAACCTTGAAAATACTCAATAAAAAGACCTTAAAAATATAAAGAAACGGATGGGGTTTCTCCCCAGAGAGGGAGTGCGGGTTACAATGGAGGAGTACCTTACATATCCCTCCTTAACCCATATCGTATTCATGGCAAGGAAGGACAGAAGGAGGCAGACTGATCGATTCTGATCCATGATTACTTTTATTGTGGTTCATTCGTTTTGTTTTTCATCTTTCAAAATAGGGTTGGGTGGTGTCAAAATGTTCATACCTTTATACCATCCTTAAATGTTACTGAAGTATACGGTATTACCGCAAAAAATAAACACAAATAACAGTTGCCTGGGGCTGGCGGGAGGTTGTCTTTGCTCCATATACTTATGGATCATTGATGAAGTACAGTTGAATACAAACATTGAGTCTTATGATTTTGTATACAGGCCAGGGTGTAGTACGTGGTGCACAGGTATAGAATGAAGCATTGCTCAGTATGGAAAATAAACAATGACGGATGTACTCTGTGGGTTTGGAGGCAGGAAATGACCCGCTCAACCTTCAGTTCCACCCTTTCTTCACACGCACACACACACACACACACACACAAACAATTTCCCCAGGGGGCAGCCATGTTGTTGAACCTCTCTCTCCTGCACCACGCCCTAGTCACACATGAGTCTTGCCCCCACAAAGCCTTGTGCTGGGCCATCTCGCTTTTCCTTACAGAATGGGCCCAGGAGTCCCACCCTACATGAATATGTAACGTCAATTCTGAAAATGTAAACCAGAACAAAGTGAAGGTGTGTCAAACAGGGTGGAGGTGTGGGGATGCCCGCCTTGAGAAGTATGTCGAAATGGTATCAATGACAACAATGTAAAGGCTATGCGTTTCTAATGCTAATAAGGCAAGTAAGATGTGTAATGTTCCCACATGTTGCTGCGGCAATAATTTGGAGAGAATTCTTATGTAGCCTTGTGGTCTGTAAACTGTTGAACCTAATTTTTCTCTCTCTTTTTCTCCTGTTGTTTGCAGTATTTAACCAAGGGAGTGCACTATCGCTGGGGGTTCTTTGCACCCAACGGGCCAGCCCTGGATGACATCAGCGAGATGGTGGATGAAGGAAAGGTACCGTACACTCTTGTGTGTGTTTGATCCATTTATCAACATGGGTGGTACTGTAGGGGACAGCTTTCGTAGACACAGATTAAGATAAATCCCAGATTAGATCACACATTCAATAGAGAGACTCCATTGAAGATGCTTTTAAATCTAGGACCACACTAAATCTGGGTCTGGGAAACCAGCCCAAGGAACAGTATCAACTCTCCCAACGTTCTGAGATCTGTCTAGGAATTTGAGAGTGCTCACAATTCCCCAGCTCCATCTCAACTTTTAGTGGCAAATTAAGTATTGCACAAATTAAGTATTGCACCTCCCAAACAGTCCATTTTATTTTCAAAGTTCTCTTGGCTGTTGCAGATAGGCTTTTAAATGAATTGTGCAAGACACATGTACAGAACGCAAAACACTTTTGCAAAGAATTTTCTGAAAACGATTGTTGGCCATCATTGGGAAGGTGTTAGGAGAGGACATTTCAGATCCAACAAACCTGCTTGGAAACGGTTTGAATACGAACCTTTTCACATAACTTTAGTACTAATACAAATGGCTTAAGGAGATGCATATGTCAGGCAACTCTTAATAGGGTCACCCGGCTGCTTATGTTTGCCGTGTGCAGCACTGTGTCTTCCGTCACTTCTATACAGTACATTTTTTTGCCAGTTATAGTTTTTGGTATTAGACTAATTCCTTGCCATTTCCTGTACTAATTTCCCTTTTCTATTTAAGGGGTGTAATGCCAGTAAATGACACATTTATAAGGTTGTTAAGACATATCCTTATCATTGGTCAATTATTTGCAAGACACTTTTACCCTCCTTGTTATAAAAACAATTTGTACAAACACAACTCTATTTTCAAACATGGTTGTATCGATCAATGTATTGTCCAGTATGAATGATAAATGGAAAATGCAGTGTTTTTACTGTTTCAATATTTCAATTTGCAACTTAAGTTCAGATCACCCACAAATTATTACCAGAAAAGTGTTTATTTAATTTGTTTACATTATTATTATTATTTCCTTTTTATGATCATACTGTCAATTCAAACCAAATTCATATACTCTTGTAAAATATGCCATGGAGTCTTCAGTCATCGACATCCACCTTTAATCGGTCGCAGCATCTGAAAAGAAAGCAATTAAATCGGGTGTCATAAACATTCTACTGGATGTTTGCATTTCAAACTCAACATTGCCTAACAAATATCTATTGGGTCCAAAGCCATAACCAGAGCTACATACAATAACAGAATTATGTAATGCTACAATTGAATGTTATATCATGGCAATCTGTGCACTTACATTTGTCCAGATTTACACCTTCCCTCTTGTCTAGTGCTCCGTGTACAACTAACTTTGGACACACAGGATCCCCCCATAGGGCAGCCAATTATAGCAGAAACAGCTTCTTGTATTTCACCTGGAATTATGAGAATAGAATATATCATGATGTCTTGTCTGACTGGAAACCTGAATGAGTGAGTCAGTGGTTGGTTATGTAGTCTTAAGCTTTACAACCATCAGAGACAGAGGTAGAAGAACATCATTGTGCCATTATTTCTTCAGAGCTTGTCTTGTAGTTATTGATTAATATGGAAAAGACGGTAGTTATACTGATCTCAATACTTACAAACAACAATCAAAGAGGCTACAAGCATGATGATCATCAGGCGTTGATTCTTCATGGTCATACAATAAGTCCAGCTCCTGCGCCTTAATATTATGTCCACTTTTAGTCGTCTTTTATTTCTTTATTTGAGAACTCTCTTCGGGGGTTGGAGATCTTCCTGTCCTGTCTGAAAGGGGGAAGGAAATGAATCAGTAAAGTTTGGCCCCTATTTCAAAATACTGTCCAATTGCTCAGTAGCACTCGGCCGTGCCTTTCTGAATTTCTAGTTAGGCTTTGTGTCGGTCAGCCATGGGCACTTGACTGACCTGATGCACTTGTCTGACCAGATGGCTAATTATATGCAAGGGAGTGAAGTGGTGGTGGTTACCTATTTCCAGAGAATGGCGTCAGTCCATCCCAGGGCAGGCATGAGGGTATAAGCTCCTTGAATAATATTTTCTTAATATGTATTTTTTCTTTTGCTGTGCTTTTTTACACAAAATTGGTTGTACATAATATACATAATGTACAACCACAATCTGGGACTAGTTTTTCAGCGAAATGGTATAGCCCCTTCTCTAGTAGCCCCTTCTCTAGGTACATCTGAGCATCGAGGGAAATGTAACCTCTCTAGTTCAAATACAGACTAACTCTAGAGGTTAGGACAGCCACTCCATGGTCTTAACCCCAGGCTCTCTATTTTCGGCTGGTCACAAATCAACAGTACCTGTATTGTCAAATGCAAGCATGTTGACCTAAACGCAATGCTCTGTGAAATGTTAGCAATGCAAACCTGTGGTGGATGACAAACCTACATTTGTCCAAATCGATATTCATTTTGTAAAGTGATCCCATGGCAGATCTAAAGCAGACAATATATACAGTGGGGTGAAAAAAACATGGGCAAATGTGGGCACCCCTGGTTTAAATGTCTGTTACAATTAATCTCCAAGTGATTGAAAACAAACCTGAACACTAAATGCTACAAAGTTAAACATGACACCTTTCTGCAATTGAAGTCAAGGCACACACACACACGCACACACACACACATACACACACACACATACACACACACACACACACACACACACACACACACACACACACACACGTATGGTACCAGTGAACGGTCATCAGATGATGATGACCGGCTGTCTCGGAACCGTGCTGAATAGCCGGGACTGGAATGCCAGTATAATCCCAGGGCTAAGGCTCCTAATCCCGGGCCTTTATTCTGACCCTTTGTCTCTGGCCATGTTGCACCCACTCCCCCTGCCTAGAACCAGGACAGATTCCTGTCTCTGCCGGGGATACTATGGAAGCGTTCCATCATGACATCATGGCTCACACTCCGTTCTATTGAAACAGCGATGAGTGATGTGATTGGCATGGGGTTAGGTGTAGAGGGATGGGTTTGGACAACCTCCTTGGTGTTATTGTAGAAGTGATGTGGGTTAATATCTCTCTCATATTATATATATATATATATGGTATATATAGTGGTCTGTACTCACAGGCATAATGTGTGTGTGGTGAGAGTGTGATGAGCTGGAGAACTGGCTTACTGTACCTTACTATACCATGTCATTACAATGTTTTGGACAGCATTGTTTTTATATTCTATAGAGTATTCATATGTTCTTTTTAATGATCAGGCCATGCACACACAGACAGACATACACACACACACACACTCTCTCTCTCACATAGTTCCAAAATAGGAACTAGAGTACAGGGTGTGGTGACCTAATCCACAACAATCGTCCTCGCTACATTACTCAATGTACTGTACAGTATGTTGACAGACCGATTCTCTACCCCTGGGCCACATTGTTCACTTCCTCTCATGCATTTCAAACATCACTTTATTCCTTTTTAAATCCATCAGCCATGAGATACGAGTGCACAATTGAGCAACAGACTCACTTCCTGTTCCTTTACCTACAGATCCATGCGGTGGTGGATGAGCAGTTCACCTTCTCCCAAGTGCCCCAGGCCTTCCAGAAGATGGAGAAGGGTCACGCGCGGGGCAAGACCGTGATCCACATTAGTGACGGAGACTCCTCAGAATAACCATGGCAACCAGTGACCCGTCCACCAGCCGACTGCACTGCGTAATATAGGCTGCGTATTGATTGTCTTAAGAGGTTTCCTTTACTGGTCTTGTCTCCTTTTCTTCAGCAGAGACATTTTCATTTTGGAATTCAGAGAGATTAGCTACCATGGAGGCCTCTATTGTGAGATCAACAACAAGATAATGTATGATTCCCCAAGGAGGACAATGGAGCATTTGAATGTGGGGGGTTCAGAGCGCAGTCTGATGGGCTATAGAATATCTTAGTGTGTTTTAGCCACGATAATAATAACATGTATGACTGTCTGTGTTATGTCTGTGACTGTGTGACTGTAAGAGAGAGGACCTATTTCGAGAGGACCTATGTAAATGTGAAGGAAGTCGAGTAAAGATAATGTCACACTTTTCCTTGTCATGATCATTGAAGTAAAAAAAAAAATCACAATACAAAGCAAGAAAACAAATACTTGTTTATTCTTCCCAAATGTAACAGCATTTTAGACATTTTTATTTACATTTAAGACACAGTGGTTAGCATCATATTGCAGTGTTGATCATCTGCCATGAAAATCTATTCACCTGCAGCTCATCAAATGAATGTTGTTAGCTATAGACTGAAGCGATCTGTGTAAACAAAGTACAGTAGTTAAACACAAAAGGAGAGATTTATTTTGGAAATTGAAATGGTATGTGTATATATATATATATATACTGTATATATGTCTGTACAAAATATAACTTTAGACATGTATAAGGACATGTACTGTATCTGTGACATGTGAGTGCATGACTTCAAGTTAATAGAATTATCCTTGTTTGAAGATGAATGGCTTAACAGTACATTTCACCAGAAATTGTTTTCACGTATGAAAACAGACATCTTAGAAATAGAATAGTAAAATGCAAGAGATCCTCAGAAAAAAGCAGCGTGAAAACAGCGCCTAATTCTCAGAAGAACACCGTGGTTATTTGGTATGCTCTGGTACTGTCAATGTTGTGGGACCAAAGAGATAAACATTTATTGTTGAATTATAATTGGGTTCTTTGTGATGACACTTGTATTCTTTCACAAACTCACATGTTTAAACTTGAAAAGCATCCTTTGTGCATTGGATACCCAGCCTTGATGTCTTCACGTGTAAAGATAATACTAGCAGTAGTTAGATTTGTCTTAAAAGTAGTGACTTGGATGGTTTTGGAGTTTCATTAAAATATTGAAGTTCGCAGCACAATGAAATGTGAACTACAATGCCCTGGGGCCCTCCTTAGAGCTACTTCATAGTGCCATTCCTAGGCCCACGAAGGAGAAAAGCTCACTGTCCCATTGCAGAGCTGTACCAGAGAACTCTGAGGGCCAAGAAGGAGCTGCATCACAGAGCTCTGAGGCCCACAGCAGAGCTACTATAGAAGCCCACTTTGGTACTCCATCACAGAATCTCCAACGACCATCTTTGGGTCTGCTTTCTCTCATCAAACGTGTGGAGAATCACTTGGCTTTTGTCATACGATTGACCGCCTGTGAGGAAAAAAACACAAAAAGCAACTCAGTATCTCTCTCATAGTGCAATAAGCATGTAATGCTAATGATAAGATTTATTCTATTATTTTATTTAAGGTGCAACAGGTGGGCATTGGTACTTTACACGCTAAACTGAACTGTAATGCCTAAACCTACCACCAGATGGGGGCAGAGTATAAGTACTGGGACTGAACTGCATATCAAAGGCTCATCGAGGCTTTATAGGAAAACAATGTGGATGATACTGTATTCTAGGAATATATTCTATGAAAAAAAGAATGCTGAATGCAATTCACATAAAGCAGGATCATGGTCAAGACATCGTGAGTCTGGTATGGAAGTAATAAGTAGATATCTATGCCCCAGTTGTCCAAAAGTGTCTAAAAAAAGTGGGGAATCGAGGAAACACGTTTTGAGATTCAGCCTGTCACTCATAGCTTTAAACCCAGATGAACCAGGGAGAGCAGGAGAGCTAATTTCACCTTTGACCTCCAGGACCAGGTCAGGTTTGAGCTGGCAGCGCACCAGACCGTCAGGGGTGATGCACCACAGCTGGTTCTCTTTCTCCTGCTCCGGTGACACATTCAGCCTGCAGCTCGACATGACAACAGTCCCCGACGGTTCCAGGCAACAGTCCTCTGCCAACTGTAAAGACAGTGGGGTTGAGGGTTTGAGAATGGGAGTAGTCTTTGTTCTCTGTGACAACTGACTATTGTAGAATGCAATGTGTCAATAAAGTAGTTTTCGACTTGAGTATGTAAGTGACAGTGCCTCAAAACGCTATGAAACAACAATTATTTATATAGTTTAATATCACATGTTGTATCACATGATCCTATCCCACTGTCCCTGTGAGTGATATTCAAATATTCAAAGAACTGGCTTCCTTTATCCTCATTTAATAAGGCACCAGGATGCCATTTCTGAAATGTTTGAGGTGCTGGGTTGGAATGAAGATGGAGTGAAAAGTAGCGTGACTTGAATGAGGGGAATGAAGATGAGGATTTCCTCTTTAAAGTCCTTATTTAAAGCATGCTGACATGCTAATACCACTCCCATTGAGTCAAACCGCTAAGTTAAAGTGCTAAACTGTAGCTTTTAGCGAACGATCCAAACAATTGGGTGATTCACTGGAGCAATCATGTTCTGGGTGTCAAAGATGGTAAGTTGAGCGAAGTGTCCCTTTAATGCCATACCTTGCAGCGTAACTTCCCGTCCAGGTAGAGCCACACCTGCTCCACTCCCCCAGTCTCTTCCAGAGCCTGCACCCGCAACAGCGTAATGTCATCCGGAGGCCCTGCCAGGGACAGCACACACCCTGTCTCCCTGCTCCGCAGACGCATGTACATCTGCTTCTGTGGGTGGAACATAACAGCAGAGCACACAGATAACATGAGTTAGTTTGGACTTAGATTTGATTTCTGTAAAGAATAAAGACTTTTCCTTTATTTTTTGTAATTATGTACCATTAGTCAGCCCCTCGTTTGCATTCTTAAAAATATCAATTATGACTTTGAAATGGAACCATTGCAATCATACCTGTAACAATGGGCGCAGGGAACCTATTCGCTGCCAGCTGCTGAACTGGCTCCAATCACTCAGCTTGCTGGGCTGCAGGAGGATCTGTCGCCCACGGTAGTTACAACCCTCATACACCACCCACCTGTAGAACAAACCAAACACACACAATTAACCCTAACTGTACAAATATGAAACATGAGGCATTCTATTCTAAATAACAAGGTAAGACCATCTCTTCAGGGACCATCCCGTCCCTCCTGAAACCTCTCCATCCCCTCTACCCCCATATACATTTTCTCTACTGTACTGTGAGTAATTCCCACTGCTACCTAGTTAACACTACTTTACATTGTTAGCAGGCTCACAAAACAAGCTGTGTTAGTTGACTAGCGATGTGTCATTGATTTTCAACAACAGCGAAATATATTCAAATTTTTCGAAAGAAAAGTCTGAACATTGGATGCCGACATGCGGACCAAATGTCCAGACTGCGATATTGTGATCCTATCACTTTCCATTCATGTTTTAACTTACGCTTTTATTTTAAAGCCGCAAAAAAAGAAACCGGAAGTATTAATGGAGCTATTATTGGAGCTCAGAGAACACAGATCAGGGGCCTCATTCATAAAAAAGTACTTGAACGTCATCTTTGACTTTCACGTAAGCACATTTTTCTAAACGGACGTAAGCATTATTTATAAAACGGGCTGAGATGGTTTAAAGTTGCGTACGTGCTTCCTTCTATAAATACCAAACATACTTGGAATTGAACGCAGGTGAATGAGGTTTGTATTAACGCCCTGTGATAGAGGCTCAATTATAGCGGCTGAATGAAGCCAAGTGCTATAATATAATATAATACAGACAGACAATACTGACAATATTATATACTGTCTGTATTATATTATATTATAGCACTTGGCTTCATTCAGCCGCTATTTGAGCCGCTATCACAGGGCGTTAATACTATATTATAGGGTAGGCGTGCGTCTGGAAGCGGGAGAGGGCAGTAATACCACGTTCATTGATAATTTGACATAAGGGATGGAAAGGGGGGATGGCAGTTTTAGAAGGGGGATGATTTGGACTGTTTTTATTTCAGGGGGGGTGCCATTCCCCCTCATCCCGACTCAACTCGAAATCCAGTATCATTTAGCGCGTGGCCGGGCAAGGCATAGGCATGTTGAAGAGAGATAGACAGCTCCGGAGGGATATAAAGAAAGACTGAAATACAATCATAAACATTAGTTCCCTTTAAATCTTGAATTTAACCCATTTTCTCGGCTGGTAACAACATCGTTAATTTTATTACGAGCCACTTAAACTTCGCATGAATTACAGTAGGCAACGTTTTTCCAGTGCGGCTCACATGCCTGTAATAACTCCGCATAACCAGTAGGTAATGTGCGTAAGCAAGTTGAATACTCGACGTCGAGCTACGATCGTTTCCACGATCAAATTGACTCACGTTGAAATTGTATAAATCACTACGTTGACGTGGTTTTCTACGTACGACACGGGTAAGATCAAAATGATCTAAGCAAAATGAAAATTGATCTAAGCACGTTCTATGAATGAGGCCCCAGATGTAAGCACACATATAATCAAGTCAGATTGTTTGGTTGCAATTGACCCCTTTGTTGTTGGAAAAGTTACCATTGGACTATAGTTTGTTAGACACAGAGCTTCAACCAAGTGAAGGTACAGCAAGACCGTTGTGTTGAAAACTGAATAAAATCAAGAAGAAATTACTTACAGTCCTCCTTCCACCACTAGGGAGCGTATGCGCCCGTCAACCCCAGCTTGTTGTAGGCTCACTTTTCCACCCGTCAATACCACCCTACGACCTCTACAGCCGACCTTAGAGAACAGAGTGATGGAGGGCAGAGAGAACTCCTGAGAGAGAGAGAGACAGAGAGAGAGAGAGAGATTAGTAGTTATTAACTTGGATGGTATAAATCTGTGTGCAAAAACACTGTTACAACACACTGTTACCTCCCTACCTTTTTAAAAACTATTTTTAACTGTCTATCAGATGAGATCCACGTTATGATTAACCACTCTTTACAGACAGGTGTTTTACAGACAGGTGTTTTTCCAACCTCACTAAAGACTGCTATGGTGAAACCCCTCCTGAAGAAAAACAACCGTGACTCATCAGTCAGAAACTTTAGACAAATTAGAACTAACTTCGACAACAAAATTATCTGTCCTTGTTCTCCTTGACCTGAGTGCAGTAGTCGACCATAATATTCTCATAGACAGAATACATAAGTATGTTGGCCTTTCTGGCACTGCACTAAACTTGTTTAAGTCCTATCTCACAGGTAGAGATTATTATTATTTATTTATTTTTTGCCCTCGATGAATACTCATCTAAGAGCTATAGCATAAACTGTGGAGTACCACAAGGCTCTATCCTAGTCTCTATCACAAGGCTCTATCCAAGGCTCTATCCTAGGTCCAGTCCACTTCAGTATATATATGCTGCCCCTTGGTAGTATCATCAGGCGATACATTTTCAGAGCTGTGTCTCCTGATGACACAAGCCCTATTGATGCCCTCCAAAACGGTATTATAGAATTGGGGTAGTGGTGGTCTAGTGGATAGTGAGTTGGACTTGTGATCGGAAGGTTGTGAGTTCAAATCCCGCCTGAAGCCACACCACTACTAGTGTGCCCTTGGGTAAGGCACTTAGCCCTCAGTTACTCCAGGGGGAATGTCCCTGTAATTCGTAATTGTAAGTCGCTTTGGATAAAAGCGTCTGCTAAATGGCAAAATTATTTTTAATTATTAGAATTGGATGGCTCAGAACTTCCTTCAGCTCAACCAGGGCAGAACAGAGGTACTTCTCATTGGAGCAGAGGCACTGATAGAGAAACTGACCTCTAAATTGAAATCCCTGGAACTCAGTCCTAAGCACCAGGCAAAAAACCTGGGTGTCATCATTGATTCCAATGTAACCTTCGATGCCCACATCAGGGGCCTCATTTATAAAAATGTACTTGAATGTCATCTTTAACTTGCACGTAAGCACATTTTAAAACTAAAAACAAATATTTCAGAATAAAAGTCCTAAAAAAAAAAAGTTTCAGAATAAAAGTCCTAAAAAAGTTTCTGAATAAAAGTCCTAAAAAAAGTTTCTGAATAAAAGTCCTAAAAAAAAGTTTCAGAATAAAAGTCCTAAAAAAATAATCTGAATAAAAGTCCTAAAAAAAAGAATTTCAGAATAAAAGTCCTAAAAAAAATATTTCAGAATGAGTCCTCTTGCTCTTCTATATTTGACCTACTCCACATTTTCATAGCCTTATCGTAGCATGTATTCTTGCCAGTAGCAGTTAGTCAAAACCATATCATTTACTGCTTTTTATAAAACGATAAAAGTAATATTGAGCAGAATTAAGTTCAGCCTACTGGTCCGGCCCTCCACAATAGTCCCAGTTTCTCATGTGGCCCATTGTGAAAATGAATTGCCCACCCCTGCTCTAGACTTTGGAACGGCTTGCCGGAGGACTTGAGGGTGCACTTTTACCCCTATTTCTTATCTCCTAATTTTTTGTTTTATTCCTGGTTTTATTACTTAATAATGATTATGTCTATTTCTATCTCCTACTTCTTGTTTTATTGTATTGTAACACACACACACACACACACACACACACACACACACACAGCCCCACCACCCTCACTACTCACATGTCCCACAGTCTGTATGGACCGGATGGTAGAGACAGGTCCCAGAGTGCCGATAGCCTCTGTGTTGGGGTAGTCTCCCTCTTCCAGGACAAACATGTTCTTTGTAAACTGAGCCCCTTCATACACCACCCAGCTGAAACATATCACAGACACACAGTCAACTGTAATCTCTAGGTCTTATGTCTTCTTAGGTGTTACGTCCACATGTGTCCTTGTTGTGTTTCCTTCCCTTCTGTGTTCTCCTCCATCATTCTACATCCAGGTGTCGTCGAATTGTCATTCATCATTTCAATCCCGTCCAATCAGAGGGCTGCCCATCCTCCAATCAGAGGGCTGCCCGTTTGTTTAAATGTTCCTCATTGTGTCTCATTGTTAGTCGACTGTTTGGTTGTGTTTTGTTTGTTAGTTTGGCCACTCTTAGTTTCTTAGGTTATTTGTGTTATTTAGTACGTACCTTTCCATTTTCCATTTAGTAGTTTGTTTAGATTAAGATTAAGCTTGGTTGTTCATTTATTTGATTTAATATTGAGTACAGTTTATTTTCTATGTTGTATTGTCACACACTAGCCATAGGAAACAGGGGTAGATGAGATACCCTTGGGTATACATTACATCACGTAGGCTCAACTCTGTTAAATACATTAGGCAAAGGAGTGGCTGTCGTTATGTAGCATTGTACACTGGTAGGGTCTCACTTAATTCATTTGTTTCTTTTGGTTGACATCGCTCATAGTCTACCTGTTGTCCTATGGCTTGTGTATTTGTACCTCACTATCGTTTGTTTATTAAATCATTGCACTTTAGTTCTCTCGTGTTGTGCCATTTATTAGTTTTCCCTCCCACACTAAGCGGCAACATACAACCTTTATGTTACAGCTCCCCCTACACCCCCTAGACGTAGAGCCATAAGATCTGGGAGTTCGTAACATTAGGGTATCTCCTAAATAAGTCCACATACTGTACTGTATTGTTCCATGCACAATGTTTACTGTTATGTATTGAAGTGTTATTTTTGAGCTATGTGAACCACCGTAGTTGAAGTGATGAAAAGCTGTATAGGTAACGAGTGTTGCCCGGGCAGGAATGCGGAAGTGATACTATGCCTGTATACCTGCGGTTTGGTCAGTAAAGCTACGGACATATATCAAAGTGTTTCGCCGCCTCTGCCTCCATTCTTTATTGTGAATTATAGATGTTATTGGCTATATACATAACATTTACCATGTTAATTACTGTGTTGGGCCATCCAATTCACAAATACTGCTTGAGCCTTTTAATGTATAATTTTGTGTTCAGCAATGCTATTCTTATTCCTTGTGACATCATGTGAAATGCAATGACCTCAACAAATCTCAGAGGAGACGCAAAGCCTTCCTCAACATTGCCTGTGATCTAAACAGTATTGACCTTGACATGTAGCATTTGAAGCTAATGCTGTAGCACAGTACTCACCTCCCAGCAATTACTCTAAAGGACAATGGGGTGAAGTCCTCCTCCAGTGCTGCCACACTATCCTCCAGGACCACAACCCTACCCTGGAACTCAGGTTCAGAGAACAGCCGCACCTATACAGGAGAAAGACAGTGAGAATAAAATATTAGAACTGAGATGACCATGCTGCAGAATTATAAGAACATTTTATTCTAGGGACTTTATTATGATATCAGTGGACTATACTTGTGTAAGTAAGTTAAGTTATACTTAAAGTGCAAGATTATCCAAATAATACATATTTCAAACTCACCTTGAACTTGCTTGATCCAGGCAAGTTCTCCTAAAAGTAAAAAACATAAGAAATCATGGAAGTTGGAAATGGAAATCAACATACTACCTAACATACTAACTAACCTCCCAACAGTTCAGAACCATTGAATATAAATACTCTTAAAGGAATACAGTACTCTACTTCTGGTGAACCGAAGGACCTGTACCGAAAAGTTTTCGGTATGAATACGTAAACCAACTTTGTATGGTCCCAAAATATACTTGAAATGAGTTTTGGACCTTTTAAAAAAAGTTATTATAATGTTACTTATAATTCTGCCTTTCAGTGTTATTGTTTCTTACCTGTAACACAGGCTGCACTGAGGAGATCTTGAAGTTGCGAGCTCCCCAGTCCTCTGGGCTTCCATAGAGGCCTTTCTCTAGAATGTAGAGCTCTCCAGAGAACCCTGGGTTCTCAAATGCAACCCATCTGTAAAAAAACACAAAAAAAAACAGAACATGTTCGAATTTGGATGAGCACAATGAAGGTACATTAAATCCATATTATTTCCGAAAAAGGTGCTGTTGGATAAATATTTAGCAGCATTAGATTTAATATGATGAGCAGAATTCAAACCCCGGCCTCCTGCATTGAAGACCCAAGTGTCTAACATTAGGCCAAGAAGACATCTTTAAGTTCCAAGGCTGACACTTGAGTTTAGATGGCTCAGCCACTGCTACATTAACATTGCCATCAGGGGAGGCTGGTGGAGGCAGAAATCATTTTTGGTATCTAGCCATTTTTGGCATTCCATTCCATGCATTGCAATCCATCCTCCGATTTCTACCTCCACCAGCCTCTACTGATTGCAATATCATAACACTTAAAGCAGTGTACAGTATGGGCCTCTACAGTCTTACTGTGGTTCTACTTCTGGGGTGTGCCTGTCAGTGGTTGTAACTCTATCCAAACAACCAACACTGGCTTTTGAATGCCGGTAAAACAATTAGCCAGGTGTGTCACCCAAGGAAAACAGCAGAAGGTTACATAAAGGTTATATAAATGTCATATTATAACCGCTTTTTAATGTCTCTTAGACAGGCAGCATGCCAGATTATACCAAAATTATAACAGACTCAACTGGAAATACAGTAACAGGTTAACCTACGAACCAAATGAACGTTATGGTGATTACATTCTGGTGTGTTTTGGATCATTGCTACCCACTTTCTTACAGCGAATGAAACATTTACAAAGCATATGCAGTTTTGATGGAGATAGCAGGGTTGTAACCTTACATCCTAATCTCCTCTCTAGAATCTTTGCACTCTGAGAGTGATCTAATTTCTAAAGCTATTGTCTACCCTGGTATCCATTTCCTGGGCGTGATATTCAAAACCTTCTTTCAGGTTTGCTTCAGGGCTGTGTGTGTGTGTGTGTGTGTGCACGTGCACGTGCATGTGCACGTGCACGTGTGTTTGCGAAGCCAACACTGGCTAATGATTGGAAACAGGATAGGGGTGGCAAACGCCCATATACGTAACTAGCACAGCACACCCCCAAAGCTAACCAGTGCAGGTGTGACTCACTCACTCAAGATTTCCCGACTTCCTATTTCATGATACAAAGAACCACTAACAATCAAATATTTACAAGACATGAAAGCCATGTCTTGTATAATTATTATTACATTTATTAATTAATATTAAATATTATTGGTGTATAAAAATGACGGAGATGAGAGACTTACACGCCACCCAGAATGTTGATGGACTGTGTTTTGTATCCGAAGCCTGTGCCCTCCATGTTAGTGACAGGCACCAGCAAGCTCACTTTGTCCCCCCTCTCCCCAAAGTTCAAGTCACTGAACATCTTCAGGTGAGGAGACAGGAAATCCTACAGGATGATGTCGACACAAACAACCATTCAATTGATTATTCATGCTTTTTTATCATGTCCAAACCAGACCATTCCTTTGACGGACAGTAGATAAAAGTGGCAATATATTTATAGCTTAAGTCAGGTACTTGATCTTAACACATAAACAGCACGGTTTTACTTGCTCTTCCGTATTTCATCATCACTACTACAAAAAGTGTAAAAGAAAATACATAAAGGAAAAAACTGTATTTTTCCTTGAAAAAACACTTTAACTCACCCGTTTTATATATATATATATATATATATATATATATACTGTATATATATATATAGCCCACAACTCTACAGCCCACTTGGGCCCAAATCTATTGAGGGTGCAGTACTCACGGTGAGTATAGGGCGCAGTGACAGCAGCCGGTCCCCGTACCCTCCCCAGTCCTTGCAGTCTGGGTACTCTCCCTCCTCCAGGACATACTGTTGGCCTTCAAAGTCTGGCTCATCATAGCCCACCCAGCTACAGGGGGAAACACACACACACACACACACACAAACACACACAAACACACACACACACACACACACACACACACACACACACACACACACACACAATTAGAACTGACAAGAGCACTGAAAATACTGTCTAAAATTTAACAAACAATTAATCTGTGTGTTAATTACACTAAAGTATGTTGTACTAGCAATTAATCAGGGCAGATACAGAAGTAGATAGATACAAATAGATACAATTGTCAATTACATGGTCAAATCTGACTTTATTTTAGTTTGTCTATACTCTGTGATTAGGCGAACCACAATAACTCATGCTGACAATTGACACTTACAGCCCACCAAGAATCTTGATGGATCCCACAGAACACAATCTCTTTCTCCTTCTCTTTTTTCCTTCTTCCTCCTCTTTCTCTTCCTCCTTTTCTCCCTCTCTCAAGTCATACACTTCGTAGTCAATCTCCACACACTCGCCACTGAAGCACGCCTTCTCGTACACTAGTGCCTGGAGAGAAGAAGGGGTTAAAGGTGAGCCCAGTGTGCTGATATGGGCAGTGTGCTCTTGCCTATGCATGTCCAAGGCCAGATTAGTCTTCATACCACACATTCCAGCGCCCAGGGCCAAATGCTGTAACCACATCATCTTATATCTGTCTGTCAGTTTAGTACTCAGAGAAGAGGCATAGTACGATGTGTATTTTGTCTATTTTTATTTGACTATTCTATTGTCACTTTATCTTGTTGTTGTTTGTGAGCTGCTGTAACACCTTCATCTATCTATCTATCTATCTATCTAGTACAGGTGAACTTTGCATTTACATGTTAACTTAAGGCTATACATTGTCCACATACAGTATACATTCACCGGCCACTTTATTAGATACACCTTTTCAACTGCTCGTTAACGCAAATATCTAATCAGCCAATCATGTGGCAGCAACTCAATGCATTTAGGCATGTAGACATGGTCAAGACGATCTTCTGCTGTTCAAACCAAGACATGGTCAAGACGATCTTCTGCTGTTCAAACCAAGCATCAGAATGGGAAAGAAAGGTGATTTAAGTGACTTTGAACATGGCACATGGGTGTTGTTGCCAGACGGCTGTTTAGATTTTTTCAGAAAGTGCTGATCTACTGGGATTTTCCCTCACAACCATCTCTAGGGGTAACAGAGAATGGTCAGAAAAAGAGAAAATATCCAGTGAGCGACAGTTCTCTGGGCGAAAATGGTGGTGGTTGTGTAATGGTGCGGGGGATATTTTCTTGGCACAAATCTTCAGCAGCTGTGTGATATTATAATGTTGATATGGACCAAAATCTCTGAGGAATGTTTCCAGCACCTTGTTGAATCTATGCCACAAAGAATTAAGGCAGTTCTTAAGGCAAATGAGAGGTCCAACCCAGTACTAGCAAGGTGTGGCTAAAGCGGGGTACACACATAAAGATTATCTGGCCGATTTTGGCCCGATTTTCCCTCTTCCGACCAAAGACAGAAAACGCCCGATTATCGGATGGCTCTAAAGATTATTATCTTGTGGTGTGAGGTTTGTTAAGAGTCAATCTCCCCCGACAATCTGCTCTGAAAATTGTTGGCGCCGGCAATCGTAAATGTCAAATGTGTTCAATACTTACAACCAAAAAACCCAGGGTTGCCAGATGGACTCGTTTTTTTGGGGGGGGGAATTAGCGCTTTTAGGCTGTGGTTAGGGTGGAAAATGTCATTCCCATCTGGCAACCCTGCTCGCGAGTCCGACTATGACGTGGATGGAATGTAGCCAATCAAGAAGTGAGCTGACTCGTTATTCAGCACTTAATTTGCCCTGTCGCACATGGTTGCCTCGTACAGGTCAGTCAGGGTACTACGTTAGATAATAATAATAATAATAATAACTTTATTTGTATAGCGCTTTTCCTGCAAACGTTGCGGCTCAAAGTGCTTTAATCATTATATAATCTTAATTTAATTATTTTGTAATTTAAAGGCAATATTAAAAGGATGGGTTCACGCGAGATTTCTGGCGTGGGGAACGAGACTCGAGAGAGTCTGGAGTCTGTCGTAATGATAATCTTTATGTCTGTGGGGTGCTGAAATGGGAAAATCGGCGCACACCACACACAATACGATCAAGGCTGTTCAATCCAAGATTTTTTATCTTCATGTGTGGGGTCTGTCTCAGATAAGAAATCGGTTAAGATTTTGAAAATCCTTATGTGTGTACCCCGCTTAATAAAGTGGCCGGTGAGTTAATACTGAGAAAGACATTCAATTATCTTTTGATTGAGAAATTGTTCATTGATTGCCACATAACACACTAACACCCTAAATATATTAAACTAAGTTGCTGAAACTCAAATTGGTTTACTGTCAGATCAGTTTTCATCCCGCTTGGCGAAATACCCTCAAATGTTCTAATCTACACTGGCCTACAGTCACTCTCCATTAGCAACAGAACTTCTGTCTGTTTCCCACTGGGTGCAAGCATGGGCACACATGTTGCCAGGGCAGGGCAGGGCACACATACTGTAGTTCTTTCATAAGCCAATAGGCCTACACCTGCAACAACAGACTGGTCTATTTCACAATGGGAGTTGTGTAGGAATGCAGCAGTACTATCATAATAGGCCGTGGCAGCTACTAGTCTTGATTCATTTCATAAGAGTGGAATTAGTATTAGTAAAAGTATTTTTTATATGTGTGAGGGACTTGCAGTGGTCGAGACATTGACTACTTACAGTAATCTTTGACAGCACCCTTTAACATTGATATGAAACTTTTATTTTCTTTATCCTTACTGAGACTTGAGTCTCTTTTACAGAAGAGCCCATGGTCAAAAGGTACATGGCAACAGGGAATTAAGAAGGTAAAAGAAACATCTAGACACAAAATCCCACAATATTTAAACAAAATAAAGCAGAGTGGGAAAACATTTAAATATACAAAAGAATGAATAAAAATGAATAACAACAATAATTACTTTTAAGACATAAGCACAACCTAGATTAAAAAGCAATATAGATGCCAGAGAACGCAATAGAAACAGCCAAAGGAATAGAAATAGGAAAGCAACAGAAAAATATGATATCAGAGCATAGGAGTTCACAGTGGTAACAGCCTACCTTTAATTCATTAGGACATTCCACCTTCATTCCTCCCTGTAAAAAACAAACAAAAAAGAAATGTCTTACACCAGTGGGCTATTCCTATGGCTATTCAACTATCCGAGAAATTGATGTCCACCCATCTCTTAGAATAGAAAAGTATGTTATGTTACTATGTCTGTTTTTAACACTTTGTTACCCTTATTGTGGACAGTTAACATTTCATTCAAATGTAATGGACAATAAGGCCACAAACACATTGAAAATGTGAAAAGCAAAATGTGTTTTATTTACGTCAGTACCATTTTGAGGGGTCTGAGAGATCCAATGAAGGGCTGCGGGAAGCCCCAGGACTCTGGACAGGGGAACTCTCCCACTTCCAACACCGCAAGGAGACCCGCAAATCCAGGGTCACTGTATAACAGCCAGCTATTGACACACAAGCACGCACGCACACACAAACACAACACACACACACACACACACACACACACACACACACACACACACACACACACACACACACACACACACACACACGGTTAAGCCGATAAAACAAGCAGAAGCAGGCCAGCATTCCTTTGAGGAAAGTCTTGTCTTGTTTTAGCTCTATACTCTAAGTTTTTATTTGAAATAAAAAAAATATTATGAGGTAGAGAGATTTTATGAAGTAGAGATGTTCAGCTTTAACTCAATGTTGTATTTTTTTCAGATCGGTTTCACCATTTAGAAATTAAAATATGTTTTAGACATAGTCCCCCGAGTTCAGGGAAACAAAAGTATTGGAAAATTGTCTTGACAGGTGTTTCTGGTAAGTCAGGAGGGTTCTGTCACATAATGTGTGCAGGCATAAGAGAGCTGTCAATGTCTAGTATTGATTCTACGTTTTGCATTTGCCGTTGGTGTCTGCTATTGGTGTCTGTCAACATGAGGACCAAAGAGACGCAAATGAAAGTCTAGGAAGCCATTATGAGGCTGAAATATATCAGAAACATAGCCAAAACCTTAGACTTGCCAAAATGAACAGTTTGTAACGTCATTAAAAAAGAAAGAAAGCACTGGCGAGTTCAGCAATTGCAAACGGGCTGGTAGGCCAAGGAAGACTTCTACAGTGAATGACTAGTTCTGCACTTTTTAAATTATAATGATTGCTCTTTAAAAATAACTGACATTGAATTCATGGTTGTCTCAAGTCAAAACACAGGTGTGAAAAGCAGTGTTGTGAACAGAACTTACACTCCTGAGTGGACCTTTATTGAACCAGTGTCCTGTAGTCTCCCGTAGGGGCAGATCTCAATGGTGTCGTCGCAGAATGATGACATCCCCCCCATGCCATTCACCTCAGTGAACAGGTCAATCTTAGGTAAACTGTAGTCCTGTAGTCCAAAATACATAGACCATTGAATTACATACTGTAAGATGATATTAGTTCCCATAGAAATGTATTAATTATACAATGAATAACAGAGAAACAAAGGGTCCTCGAAAACTGATTAAAAAATATTTAAAAGTGTATATTTTAAAGAAAGATAGAATAGAAAGAGTATGCAACACAGACAAAATTCTTATTTCCACAATTCTGAGAGAGAATCAGAAAAAAGAGAGGTCAATATAGTATGGAGAGAGAAAGGGAGAATGAATAAATGAATGAGTGACAGTGAAGGAGAGAGAGAGAGAATGTTTTCAGCATTAGTGTCTCACCCTCACTGCCAGTCGGATAGAGCCAATGACCATGGGTGACGTTTGCACAGGCTGGCCCATGTGGTCCAGTTCCCCGGGGGTCTGCACCTCTGCCCACACATTCAACAGCTCCATAGGTCCCTCCTCCAGGGCGATGGTACGCCCCTGGAACCCTGGCTTCTCATACAAGAGCCAGCTACATGAAACAGGAAGTGATGCAAAACTGTACTAGTCTGCACAGGGTAAAATAATCTGCTTACCCTAACCTAATGGTAAGTAATTTAGGATTGTTGAATAGTCAGATAAGACACTGTTCGGATATTAATCAAAATGAGAACTCTTAATGCGTGCTCTGTTTCAATAATTATTACAACCAACTACTAACCAATGGGTTATTCCTTTGGCATCTCTTTGAGTGAGTGAATGAAGGAGGGATGAATCTTGTCATCCACAGATAAAATCTTACCATCCTCTGATGGTCCTGACTGAGATGGCAGGAGACAGTTTTATCATGGTGGCATCCTCCACATCACTGAACACCTCGTAGGCCTCTCCTCCAAACTGAGCATTCTCATGGATCACTATCTGTACCAGGAAACACAAAGTAGTTATTTATTTTACAACATTGTTTTCACAATATATACCTGAAATGATCTATTCTCTAGTATTTCAAGAGCATGCAACACAATAAGTAACAGGTACAACATGACATGCATTATACCATACTAGAAGTTTAGTTGTACACAAAGTTACACATACCTTTCCAGGCCGTTTGTGGAACCCTCTCACTTTTGGTTTCTGGAAAGGAAAAGGGGAATTTAAGAGAAAAAGAGAAATAACCTTTCCTTCCAACTACTGTAGACACACTAGCAAATAATTGTGCTTCCAAAGATGAGTATTGAGTGTGTTGTTATCAACAAATCATCATTGTTCTACAGGAAGTAAGGTTGCATCTCCTTTATGATCATGCAAACAACCAATAGAGGTATTTGCATGTTTATGTTAAGAGTGACACTAGATACAGAGAGCAAGAGCTCATACTCTTCCTCTTAACTTTACTTGCAAAATGGTACAACTTTGTTTTTAGGAGCTAGAACTTGTAAACGGATTAAAACATGTGAGGACACCAGTCTTTGGTACAAGGTGAATGTTTCTAAAGTGCTTGCCCAGCCACATAATTATGCCTTGCAGGTCAAAACTCATTCAGTTCTAAACATTAATCATTCTCCTGTCAGCAGGTAAACCACAAGATAATAGGAGAGATTATGGGCGGGTAAGGTCAACCAAGACTCAGTCGTCAAGCAGTTATTTATTGTAGCTGTGAAAAATATTCAGCTACATTAAAAGGAAACCTAGCCTAGCTTGCAGCATGAAAAAGAAAGACACATTTTATTTTATTTTAAATAAAGACTGCTGAAATGGTATAGAAAGAATGTATATCTGAGGGGGAAATGGCCACCTGAGACAGTAGAGAATAATAGAACAGGAAAAAGGGAACATTCAAAAGCAGTATGTAAATATCCACAACCACAATGTCAACACTGCACCAAAGCCCATTCAACATTGTTGTCAGCTCCGCCTGGTCATTTATATTCAACACAATAATCATATCTGTCACTTCATTTTGTACTTCATCTACTCTTACCTGTGTTTTTGCTGCTGAGAGGCCATTCAAGGAGGCCTGCTTGATATGATTGGTGGCTAGAGGTGTTCCTGCAAGGCCCTTCATGCCCACATCTGGAGCAGGGAGTCCAGTAGTCTGACCCAGGTCCATAACAGTGCTATCCTTAGCACACTGTGTTGTACTAGCACTCTGAGTGAAGCTAGCTGAAGCTCCTGACTCTACTTTGTCCTTCATGAAGTACTTCTTCAGGTGATCTGGCAGGTTTATCTCCGTGAGCGAGAGAACAGGGGGAGGAGGTGGGATGGGGCTGATAATTGAGTCATTAGCTGCACCAACACCCACACCCACACCCACACCCATACCCACACCCAGGCCAAGATCCATGCTGTTCCCACTTGCCTTGCCTGGCACTGCGCCAGCCTGGGACGTAGGCACCGTTCCCTGCTCCCCAGTGAGAGGGAGATCAGTCTGGCTCGGTGGAGAGGCATCTTTTGGGGCTGAGGTTGAGTCTTCTTTGTTCCTCTTTGAGAACCTGGGGGAAGTCAGGCTGGAGAGGATTGATATCCTCTCCAGCCGCGAAGGGAATTTCTTGTGTTCTTCCCCATTCTTTTGCTCCTCTATGCTCTCTACCTCAATTTTCACCTTCTCTTTCTCCTCCTCTTTGCTGTCAACTTGATCCCTTGGTTTTCCCCAGGTCCTGGATGGAGTGTGGATGCTTTTGTAGACAAGGCTCTCCTCTGCTCCTGATCTTTTCGTCTGGGTCTTCCCTTTCCTATCCGAGGTCTGTTTCTTTATCATCATGGCTGGCGAAAGGTCCTTCAAACCTTTATCCTTTTTGCTCAGGCCAAACTGAAAAGCCTCTGGATCAAACTGCTTCTCGAATCGGTCCTCTTTGATGGCAGGCAAGGCGAAGGGTGGAGAGGGCATCTTGGCACGGCTGTGCCTTTTCGGGGGGAGGGAGAACGGAATGCCCCCCTCCTTGATGCTCCTAATGAAGTTGTTCAAGTCCGACTCAAGGTCCTCGCTAGCCACGGCGTCCAGCTGCCTCTTGTTTTTCTTCTTTGGGTCACGTTTGGGGCCTTGCTCCACGTCTAACCAACTGGAGGGAGAGTCATTCTTCAGCTGAAGAGTTTGGGGGGGAGAGGGGGGTTTCAAAGAGGTTGGGGGGTGAAGGGACACCTCCGCCTTGGGGGTCGTCTTTGAAGATTTAGGTGGATCATGGAGGACCAAGACCTCCTCCTCCTGAGCTTTGGTGCTCTTGGTGGTCTGTGTTTCCTGTTTTGTGTCCTCAGTCTTTGTAATTGTGTTCGCGGGCACTGCCTTGCTCAGTTCATCCCCTTGTTTAGTGTCTTCCTCTGTTCTGCTAGATGCATCTGCCAAATTCTGTGAGGGAGGCTCTTTGTTGAGGTAGACCTCACCATTCTCAAATGGTTTCTGAACAATCACAGTCTCTATTAGAACATCTGAGGCTTCCCTTTCCCCCTGTACCCCACTCTCTTTCCCAGATTCTAAGGATAAATTAGAATGCAACCTATCATTTTCAACAATTACTGCCTCTGGGATTTGGATGGACGATTGCTTGTGCAATGTTTCCTCTAACCCAATTAAAGTGGGCTGTGTTGCCCTATCCTGACTCTCTTTAGTTTGCACTGCTTTGGTGGTGGTTGTGGGTGAATTATCATCAGCCACATCCAAGCCATTTTCTACAGGCTGCTTCCTATTGCTGATATCTACATCATCACTTGTTATAGCCTCCACTGTGATTCCATTGGACCCATTACTCTTCTGATTAGCCTGGGTCTCAATGTCACTTGATATGCTGTCAGTCAACACAGTCTTGATGAATGTATCTATTACTTCCTCATTGGCAGATATGTCTAAGACTGACACAATAGGACTTGGCTCAGGTGGGCTTTTCTCCTGGATTACACCCAGGTCTACATTACCTGTCTGTTGTAGTTTATCTGCTATGGATTTCACTTGTTCTTTGTTACTCTCTGCCTTGGTTGAGAAATCTAGTGCTGATTTTGGTTGTTCCTCTGATACAGATTTGGATTCTGGTTCCAGTTTTGCCTCAGGTTCACTACTGTTGCAGTTTACTGTTTCTCTTGTCTGAGCGGAAGGTGGTTGATCTGTTATGGCTTTTACAAACTCACTGGCTTTCACGGTCTCTGTTGATGGGTCTGTTATTGGGAGGGTCTGTTGGTCCTTTAGTTCAGAGTCATTTGTGACCAGCGACAGATTTTCTTGTACCGATTGATATTTAGTTTCGTATTGTCTCTTAGTTTCACATAATGTTTTGTCCTTCATTACATTTTTGGTCTCAGGGACTAGTACACTGAGAGTATCACTACTCTGTCCTTCTAATGGCTGGTCTGTGGGTGCTGTTGTTGGTTGTGAGATATTTTTGACCAACGATACATCCCCCTTTACAGATATAGAAATTACCGGAGTCGATGTTGCTTCTTCTTTGGGGGGTTTATGTTTGGATGTGGGGGATGTAGTGGGCGTAGGGTATTTTTTTATAGGTTTGCTGGGGCCAGGTATTGCTTTGGTCGGGCTTTTAAGACGTGACATTGGGAGCTTGCTAGCCGAAGATGCAGCATTGTTCAGATCTTTTGCTGGACTTTTCAAGCTTGGTTGTGGTGACACCTTCCCACCATTCTTTGCTGTCTTGTCATTGGGGAGTAGGACGTCACTCCGTTGCTTTATCCTTAGGTTTCTGGGTTTCTCTGGCTTGGTTGGTGGTTGTGAGGAATGGGTGAGCGTGTTCTGAATGGTGGGCTGTTTGGGCCTGTTTGTGAACGAAGGGAAAGGCAGCTGGCTTCCTGCTGGTGACACAACTATTAGTCAGACAGTTAGTAAGTAAGATTACATAATCAGACAATTAGTAAGTGAGCTAGATAGTTTGTATATTTGT
Source organism: Nansenia antarctica (assembly GCF_963989245.1). Classification (NCBI taxonomy): domain Eukaryota; kingdom Metazoa; phylum Chordata; class Actinopteri; order Argentiniformes; family Microstomatidae; genus Nansenia; species Nansenia antarctica. The sequence goes on from NC_137674.1 coordinate 42,643,083, forward strand.
TTCAATCATGTTATTTTGGATAATAGAGCTTTTGAATATTTCCATTTCAATTCGCACATCCAGTCTTTTAACAATACTGAAGCAGTAAACTACTGTGCACACAACTACCATTTATGTGATAGCTATACATACTGTAATAATGCTATAAGCATATCACAAATGCCACTTACGTGCTGATGAAAATATAATAGCTAGATAGATGCTATACATACAACTATAGCAACTATAGTACTATACAATAAGCAGTTACTTATGTAGTATGGAACAGCATGTTAATACAATGTTATTACAATAGTAATTACAGACCTACTACACAGGTACAGGGGAAAATCTAAAGTGAGAATAAATTGAATGCATAACAACTCATTACAAAATGCCTGTCTTACCCTTTTCAGGACTCTCAGGTTCAGGAGACAGAATGGTCGGTGTGGAGGGGATGCTACTACTTCCTGATTCTCTTTCATTGCTTCTGGCCCTTTTGCTGCTGCTATCTCTCTTCCTTTTGACCGGGATTGAGGTGTGGTCAGAGGCTTTGGGTAGTCGGCTCTTTGGTATCAAGCTAATGTTGGTGTCCTGGAGTGTGTTTTCATGTTTTTTGAAATCATGGTTGACCTCCGTCTGTTTGTCTGTTGAGTGAATTGTGTCAGTATTCTTCCCTTCAGGCTTTTCCTCTAGTCTGCTAATGAAAATATGCTAGAGAGATAGATGCTATACCTAGTATAATAATGCAATAAACAACTATATTACTATGCAATAAGCAGTTACTTATGTAGTATGGAACAGCATGTTAATACAATGTTATCACAATAGTAATTACAGACCTGCTACACAGGTACAGGGGCAAATCTAAAGTGAGAAATAAATTGAATGCATAACAACTCATTACAAAATGCCTGTCTTACCCTTTTCAGGACTCTCAGGTTCAGGAGACAGAATGTCATTTGTAGGCCTGTTCTCTCTGATGGGCAGCTCTTGCTGCTTTGGACTGGTCGGTGTGGAGGGGATCATACTGCTGCTATCTCTCTTCCTTTTGACCAGGATTGAGGTGTGGTCAGAGGCTTTGGGTAGTCGGCTCTTTGGTAAAACGTCAACAGAATTAGGCTTTTGGTCTGTTCTGCTTGTAGCAACAGGGTATTTCATCATCAACTCTTTCGATTTAGGGGCCTTTTGAGGTTTGGGATGATCCACTGATACAGGCGCATCAACCACTGGGGTAGTTTCTGGTGCAATTGAGGTTTTTGATACCACATCTGTCGATGACTTTTGGGGGATTCTAGACTCGGGGCTGCCCCTAACCCCTGACTCCCCAACGTTTGGCTGTGTTTTGTGTCCTGGCATGGCTGAGGTGGGAGAGGCTTCACCCGGGTCTGAGATCTCTGAGGTGGTCCTTAGGTCATGGTCCGTATCCTCAGTTATCGCCTCTGCATTGTCAACAAGATCATGGTTCGGTTGTTGCTTGAGTTCTACATTCAAGTTTTTTAGGGTTGGTGGTCTGTGCAGAGAGAGCGAGAAAAAGAGAGAGAGGGGGAGAGAAGTAATGATTAACTTGGATGGTATAAATCTGTGTGCAAAAATACTGTTACAACACACTGTTACCTCCATACCAACCAGACATAACTAAGACATAGCACGATCAACACATTCTTCATATATGGGACAAGCCTCATTCTCCACAATAAAAGTATATTGTCACACCGATACCGTCATAGTTATTCGGGTATCAATCTACAGAAACAGCCGGACACCCTTATGAAGAAGTTCTCAGTGACTGTTTTCACTTAAAACCTTTCAGAATTGTAAACATACTCCCTTCAGGTTTCAGTGTAGGACTATGAACCCATCATGGGTGAGTGAATTCCAAGCTTTTTCTAATTGATTTATTTAACATTTACTAATACTAAAACAAATCCTTGTGCATAACACTTCATCAAAGGGAAAAAGCAAGCTATTTCCATTATCACATTGATGTAACGCAAATAAAGACATAAACCCTAATCACATTACTGTAGGTCAGGGAATGCTGGCTAAAGACTTTTTTTGAAAGCTATCTGTAAACCTGAATGACGTGCCTTAAGTAACTTTTTTATCAGTATTGTTCTTTTGAGTCCATTAATATAAGCCTAAAGTCAAACAAAGTGAATAACCTGTGTTGACCTTGCTAGTTCCACAATTACTCATGATTCAAGCAAAGGAAAACGCCTGGGGCAACGCACATGCCCTCTACTTGATATAATATTTAGATAATAACAATACAATATAATACAATAACACATGTCCAACAAGATAAAGCTATTGACAAACGTGTGTATGTGTGTGAGCACTCAATCTTTTATAATGATTATAGGAAGTTAAAAAAAGTTATCTGCCTGGTAATTTGCAGTACATACCGTCCATAAGCCTTGTTAATAGTACACCCTGCAAATACACTTGACTATACCATTTGATGTACACATGTGAACATTTCAGACAGTGACGCAGTAGACTTTCAGCTGTGCACAGAACTGCTCTTATTGTTCCCCTCTGGTACAAAGAGGCATGGGAACACAGAGCTCAGGTTGCACGCACTGCCCTCTTTCTCTCTCTCTTTCTTTCTTTCTTTCGCTCTCTTTCTCTCTTGTAAAGATCAAAGCCGTAACAAAAAAAACACCAAAGAAAATGAAAAATGTCACTTCCATACTCACAGTTCCACCTCTGAGTTCTGAGGAATCTTTGAAGCTAAATCTATGCATTTATCTCCTTCCGGTTCTTTTTCTTTAAGCTCGTCCCCATCAAAACTGGGCTCTGGGCTCAGCTTAGCCTGTGTGTCCTCCACACTTTGGTTCTCCAGAAAGGCGCTCTTCTCTGAGCCTGTGCCTGGGCTGGGCTCCTCTGGCTGGGCTGTGTTTGTTTGGTTCTCCCTGGAGGCTGGTACTGTGGAGACTCTCAGCTCTGGCACTCTGCCACCGGCTGCTTCCACGTAGGGGGTTGTAGTAGCTGGGACATCCTGGGTGTCAGTGTCCTCCGCTGGGGTAACCATCACATGTACAGCCAGGACAGGAGGTGAGTCTGCTCTGGAGGCCTCCTTCTGCTTCTCCCTCCCTTTCTCCTCCTCCTCTCCCAGGAGTGTGTCCACCGAAACAGCCTTGTGAAGCTCCTCAGGTAAGGCCTGCCCCTCCTCTCCCCCAGGTAAGGTGCTCTCAGTGGGTGTTGCTGAGGAGCTGCTGATGGATTTGAGAACCCTCCTCCTGGTGTTATTGTTTCCTCTCCCCATTTCTGAACTGTCCTCCCCTACCTCTGGCTGAGGAGGGTCTGAGGGGGATGGGGTGCGTGAGCCTAGAGTTATTCCCACCAGAGCTGAGTAGTTCCCTTTCCCTCCAATGGGAGCTTTTAGTGAGGTTCTTTTAGACTCTACCGAGCCTATGGGGGTGACGTCAGGTGAATTCAGTTCTTCGACAGATCGGGGGATATCAAACGACCTCAGGGTGGTTTGGCCCTCGTCCAACCGCTCTCCAGTGTTTAAGATGATTTCTTCCAAATGGACCTGTAGCCTCCTACTCACCTCACCCACCACTGCCTCCGTGAAGTCAGGCTCTGAATCCAACTCAGCCATCGCAGCTGACGAGAAGATGGGGGCGGAAAGGGTGGGCGTCACATTCCCAGAATTCCCGTCCCCATTGGCCAGCGGCATGCTCACCCTGCACACATGCACTTCTCGCACGCTGCCACAGCCGCTGCTGTCGCTGTCCATGAATGGCAGATCCCCTCCGTCCACTATCAGAGAAGCCAGGCTGGTGGTACTGTGGCTGAAGCTTACTCTCAGCACTGCGTCCCTCTCAACCTGGGGCTCTGACTGAACCGGCCTGACTACATCCTCAACCGCAGGAGTCTTCAGCCCGTCCTTCTCCAGAGGGTGGGGAGAACCAGGGGAAACAGGAGAGGATGAGGGGATGGGTGAACCGCTCCCCAAGTGGGGGGTATCTTCTGAGCCTTCCGAGAGCGGTCTGCTCTTGCTCTTCCTCCTTTTGGAGCTGAAGAAACTGCCAATGCGGCCTAACACTCCACCTTTCTCATCAGAACTCTGTGTGGGGAGAGAAGAGAAGAGAGGCAGGAAGGTAAATACTCAGCTGAGGAACAGACACACTGTTGTTTTTGGCATGGCTATAAAAGCACCATGGGTGAATCATTTCATGTTTTCATTTCAAGTTATGCACATTTAGTTATCTTACATCTCTTCTACAGGCATTAAACCTGTAGTTTCCTACCCCACAATTAGGTCGAATTCTAGTGAACACTACCAGTAGAAAGTCAATTATCAGATGTTTTAAACATTTTATTATTACATTTTTTTTGTACTTCTTTTGCACACTAAATGTATTTTGTCCATTCACTATAGAGTATGTAATATAAGCAGATACTGCAGTGTGACAAAAAGATGGATGACAAATCGACAAAATAACAACACCACCAGATATGAACCAGCACACAATAAGCCACTAAATTGAACAATAATTAAACCTGATCTAAAGAAAAAAAACATAGGTAAATGTTAATCTTTGTCTACCACGGAATCGCAAGCGGGAATCAACACATCTCTGTCTGACCAAAGAGCAAAAACACCCAGCCAGGTCTGTGTGTTATACACACCAAAACACTACTCTTTTAACTATAGAACAAGCTAGGACAGGATACAGAATTCCATAATGATAATAGACAGAAACATCTCAAATGAGACAGCTACATACCATTTCAATATCACTTGCTGGAATTTAACCTATAGATTTCACAACTGAGCATATCCATAGACCGAACGCATAGAGAAGCAGGTGCAACAAAGTTAATGTTTATCCTTCTGTACTGTCCCCTTAAACCCTAATTTAACACAGTTGGAAACTTCAATTGTCTCCCTTCCCTGCTAGACAGCGAGACAGTTGTGATGTCTATAACGCGTCTGTATCTGTCTAGCTTTGAGTGGACCTGCATCAAAAAGTACAGTGGCTCGCTTGAGGGCAGGATTCCAATTGTATCACACCTAACAATGCAGTGAATAGGTTATTGTATAAGGGCTTTCGTACAGCAAACATCCACATGAATGAATGATCCACTGAAAACCTAAGAACCACACCCTTCCTCATGAAACTGGAACAAATCGATAGCCCAACATAATTATACTAATTTAATAAAGTGAATACAAGAGACAAAACAGGAAGTCAAACATGTGGCTGTATAATAGTATGTAAATAAAAACATGTTCATGATTATTTAGTTTGTTTTGTTAAAATCACAGTGACACACACTGTTATGCCTTTTCCTCTTTTCACTGGAATGTGTTAAACCATTGGCTATTGTTGTTCCATTGGGACCTGCGCACATCCTTCCTTTCTGTCGCCCTATCAGACATTTTCCAAAGACCAGATTCTTGCTCCCAACAGGATTTTCACCTAATAAAAAACAGAGCCCATTGTTGCTTTGTTTCCAATTGCCACGTATTCCACATTCTTTGTGGAACATGTTCAAATGTTTGGCATTTAGCAGACACCTTTATCTCAAATACATTTGTCTAAGTAAGTGAATCATCTATCCATCACTCATCGCAAGAAAAGTAATCTCCACTCGAGCCAGGGGCCATTGGCAGTCATAATGCCAGAAGATGGATTTTTTGATTTATTTATTCATCTTTTATAGATAGTAGAGAAACTGAACAGGGGGATGGGGAGGTTTTAGGAGGGACAGTTAAGGTGTAGCCTGAAGAGGTTGGTCTTCATTCTACGGCGGAAGATAGGGAGTGACTGCAGTCCTGACAGCGGTGGGAAGCTCGTTCCACCAGCGGGGCGCCAGGACGGTGAAAAGCCGTGACTGACCGGCTGCAACCCCGTAGAGGCGGTGCTGCCAGAACTTTTGCTGCCAAACTTTTGACTTGTTTACAGTATTCAGGCTAACTCAACGCTATAAACGTATACTGCGGGCTCTGGAGACTTTGATTGTTGCCATAAATGTTTATAGGTAACCTGTTAAAAGTCAATATGTAACAGCAGTACACACGATGCTTTGTAGTCAGTTAGGGCCCTTGGAAGTGACTCTCTACTGCCCTCTGCTGCCTTTGCATTAAATGTCCCACTGTCAACACATACAGCAATGGCCTTGTTTCCCTCTCAAAAGCCCTTGAAATAAAGTTGGATTGATTGATGCTACTGAACTTGGCCCTGCATCCCAATTCTCTATTAGTTTCTGTGTAGTGTCCACTTGTCCGCTCCTCTACACAGATTTGATTTAAAAACATAGGATTGTTGTTTATCTCTGAATCTCTCGACTGAGATTTATGTAAAGTTTGGCTTAGTGAGATTAGATTGATGTGAGCCTGGGCTGTAAATCGTATTATTTTTATAATAATAATAATAATAATTCATTGAATTTATATAGCGCTTTTCCGAGGCTCAAAGTGTGTGTGTGTGGGGGGGGGGGGGACAGGGGAGGTGGTTAGGGGTAGGGGAGGCTGTATACATATCAGGGGGGTGGCAGGGTTAGGGGAGATGGGTAGGGGTAGGGGAGGTTGTTTAATTCTATGTTGGGGAGTGGACAAAAATATACATTTCAGGGAAAAGGATGGAGACTTGGGATGCAGGGTAGGCTTCATGCCATGAACTCCACATGACACCCATGGTGATTATGAGCAGTATTTTTGTTACATGCATTTGAAATATGTATTTCAATTAGTATTGAGTGTTTTGTATTATTTGACAGGGCTTAAAAAAATGAAGGTTATTTGTAACATGATAGCCCTACTTCAGAGATTTATATTTTGGATTTCTCCCACAAAGCTGCTTTGACAGGAATAACTCTTTGGTCTGATTGAATATACTTGGCTAGGCTACCTACTGTAGGCTCACAAGCTCATTAGTGATAACGAGTTAGGTGGGTTATGATAATGATTAATCAAGCGTAAAGATAGACCTACCTCTAAACTAGCATCTGTATCAGGGGTATAACTATTGACATTTGTGATGATAATGTGACTTCAGTGGGTGGTGTTAAAGAAACCATAGCTGCTGTTGGCCATCATGGGCAATTCCTCCCATCCCTTACATGACACTTTAGCAGAGCAGAAAAGCTCCTTTAGCAACAAACTACTACAACTACGTTGCACTAAGGAGCGCTATAGGAGATATTTTCTGCCTGCCGCAATAACACTGTACAACTCCTCCTTGATCTGGGTGATCAGAGTCTGACTGGAGGATGTCTTACCTACTGTATACAAGGTCCTAAATGTCTATTGGTCACACGTTTCAAATACTAGTATTTACTTGTATTTTGGGGGGGAGATAAAACAAAAACATGTGTGGTGTTGGAATAAAGAAATGCATGACAAACTGGTTAGAGAAATCAGAGTTGTTTTTTTTACTTTATTATAACATCTCTTGATTATTTCAGAATAAGATTATAATCTCTTAATTTGCAGTAATGAGTAAATTTGCAATTCTGCTAAAAAGTGAATGAACAGCTTGCCTGTAAATTGTTTGCAAAGTACCATCTCACCCAAATTAATGCTATACAGTGAGTAGGCCTATTTAAGAAAGTGAAAGGCTGAATAACAAAAGATTAAGGGAGGGGGAAAAGACATGAGTGTGTGAGGAGAGAGGACGAGAAAAGTCCCATCATGGATTTCATCTTGAATTTCACTGCCAATCTCTCCTCCATCACCCCGAAAACGAGATTACAAGCAGACGTAAGCTTGAGAAAATAAACTAGTAATTTATGTTACCGGATGAAACAGCTTGACAAGTCTACCGGGTTGTAGTAGTCTAGTAATCGGCGTGGTAAACGGTGGTAGTAGGGCGAATGTTATAACGATGTTAGTTTAGTTATGGGTTTCTGTGCGTATAGCCTACATCAGGTTAAACGGGTAACCTTAACAACAATGCTGTATGTATGCTAAAGGGTCTCCAACAACATAATTAGTAAAGATAATCACTTCTACATACCTCACGTAGCAGCTTGGAAATCACATATGCTCACATTGACGAGGCTATGTCCTCGGGAGATGAAACGTAAAGCGATCAAATGTGCAACAGCGGTTGGATGCACATCAACTAATCTTCCTTTATAATGCAACTTTTTAATAACATGTTGCTGTGATTTAGGCTACATGACAGCCTGAACACAGTTCTAAATATGTTATGAATTTAAGTCATTCATGGATGTATAGAAAGATGCAAATACTTCATAGCAATACATTTCATAAATCTTAAAACAAAGTTGCCGTTGCATTCTTTTTAGGGGATTTTTTGTCTGTCCCAGTCTAAAATATCATTCCAAATAAACGGATGAACCATATGAACCATACTATCAACAATACTATAACCAGAAAAGAGAGTGATTAGCGTCTGTAAACATTATAAGTGGTCATGAATGTAACCAACGACTGTCATCATTATCCCAGTATACAAATCAATCTGTCTTGAAACCCCTCTACAGGCATTTGCCTGTAGACACGCATGTGAGTAGAACTTAGTAATATATGATATTATAAATAATGTGATTAATTCGAGTCAAGTTTTGTTTTTTTACAGTGTTACGGTTTCCAAATGAACTCAGATGAGCACAGAATGGATGCTCATTTAGGATGGTAGTGTACAGAAGTGTTATTGACTAACCTTCCTCCTGGACTTGAAGGCTGAGGTGGGGTCAGAGACCTGGGCATTGTTGACGTTAATCATGGAGGGGATCTTAACATCCCCGTATGGATCTGGGTCTGTTCTGATGCTGTACTCTGACGACACGCTGATCTGGTCATCGCTCCTACCAGAGAGAGAGAGAGAGGGGGGGGGGTTGGTAAAGGCTGAGAGAACAGAACAGTTCTCACTTGCTATCAAGAATGTAGCTCCTTTTAACTCACTGGTAACATGCAACTTGGTCTTTTCCTCACCCTGCATTCCATCCATAAGTCTTTGGTTCCATTATTCTATCCCAACAACAAATACACACTATTTAAACATCTGTCTCTATCAATGTAACATTTTGAGGCTGTCAGACTGCGGGTCTGGTAATCACCTCTCACCCTGACAATAACTTCTGACAAACTGTGAATGCGGTTTTTGAAATGACATTTTCTCTGGTGTACTTTAAGATTACTGACATCTGTTGGATTTCACACCGCTCCATCCAGTTGTACCCTTCACACATTACATTACACAACAAACAAAAAAAATAAATAAAAATCCTGCTTCTTGTTTGGCTTTGGTCCATTAAGGATGTTGCCACCCTCCTTATCTCTTAAACAGAGAACAACAATACTTAAAAGCAGACAGAAATGTGACACTGGTCAGACAACATTCACTCCCCACAGCTGAATCACAAGTTACACCTGTGTGTATGCAGTTAGAATGTCAGTGGACATTTTAGGGAAGAAGTTTGAAGAATAGTCTCCTATTTATTTTCCAGGGGTGTGGTTTTCATCACACCAACCAAAGGTATTTAGTAGAATCTGTGTTGAAAGCATGCAATGAAAAATATTTAGGCACATTCAATGTGGCATGACACTATTGTGAGCTACAGTACAGGGCTCAGAATGGAGAATGGGAGACAGCATTCAAAGAATGTGTTCAAAGAAATGAAAGAGATGACTTAGAAATGTGCCACATAGAGAAACACTATTCTTTTGGCTACCAATAATAACAGAGTTGTCTTCCATATTCAATTACATGTATATGTATTTGTTTGACTGTTTAAAACACCTGAGTAATCTCAAGGAGAGTGAAAATGGGTGGTTATGCTCATGATTCACCACAAGAAGGCGCTACATTTGTATAAAATTGGTGGTTGATGAGTAATTCCAGGTTTTAACACAACTTTTATCCATGAATTGACAATAGTTTTAGATGATAATATTTAAATGACTGGAAGTAAAGGTTTGCCCTACTTGTCGCCCTAGATTCTAGATCTAGAAGCTTGGAAGACAGAACTAATCTCTTTCACTGATTCACTGATTCACTTTCTACTGGTTTTTTTTTTACCACAAGAGGGGGCATGATGACTTCATTTCATACATTGGATGACGGTTGAATGATGTACTGTAGTACACAGTATATTGAGTCATCAAGCAACCAGTCCAAAACATGTATTGTTACCACTTGGTAAAATTAAGTTAAGTTCCTCTGGCAATGACAATAAGTCAGTAACTAACCATTAGTAACTGTAACAGACGCTTTTATCCAAAGCAACTTACAATTAGAGATTACAGGGACAGTCTCCCTGGAGTAATTTAGGGCTAAATGCCTTTCTCAAGGACTAGTGGTGGTGTTCCCTAATGGGATCTGAACTCATGATCTTCTGTTCACCAGTCCAACACTATCCATTAGACCGTCACTACTATTAGCCTAATGATTGACTATGACTGTGACCATGGGGTTTTTGGGGTTTGTGAAATGTCTTTTTTGGCAACTGTATTTGTGAAAAAGCTCTGCAGGTACCATGTTTTCACTTCAGGTTTGATGCATTTACCTTTATGATAAGACATAAGAAAATATCCAGCAGGATATAACATTAACAGAAAAATACATATCTGATGTAACTCAGTGATGACCCTCAATCTAAACTTGAACCTCCCCCTCTGGTTTGTCTTTTTCTGGGAACTATCTCTACCCTACATAACCTTGAGCAAGGTGATAGCATTTAATATTTAAATGTTTTAGACATTTGACTTTCACTCTGAGCTCTCAAGCAAAACATTTGGACAAACGTTCCCAATAGGTCCCCAAATGTGTGAGAATAGGCAATGATGACTGTGCATTACAACAAAAGAAGGATTTCCCTCTATACAAACATACTGAAAGCCCTCAGCAAACACATTTACATTTACATTTTTGGCATTTAGCAGACGCCTTATTCCAAAGCGACTTACAATCAATACATTTGAATACTAAGCATGTGAATCAGCAATCCACCATTCGTTGCAGGAAGAGTAATCTAGCTCGGGCCCGGGGCCACTGATAGAAGGAAAAACCTTCTCCCTATCGCCTTCTACTAAACTTTTTTTTTTTTTTTTTTTTTTTGGGGAGAAACTGAGAAACAGTACAAGGGGGGCAATAGAAGTTCTTAGGGACACAGTAGAGGGGAAAGCGGGTGTCTTTAGGAGACGTAGTGGTGAGGGTCAGAAGATGTCTCAGGAGGAGCAGTTAAGATGTAACCTGAAGAGATGGGTCTTCAGTCTACGACGGAAGATGGGTAGTGACTCAGCCGTTCTGACGGCCGTGGGAAGCTCATTCCACCAGCGGGGAGCCAGTGTTGTGAAGAGACGTGATCGGGCAGCCCGACTGCTGTGTAGAGGAGGTGGGGCCAGTCGGCCAGCCGAGGTGGAGGAGCGGAGTGAGCGGGCAGGGGTTTGGGGGGTTACCATTTCCTTCAGGTAGGCAGGGGCTGTCCCTTTAGCTGCCTGGTATGCAAGCACCAGGGTCTTGAATCTGATGCGAGCTGCTATCGGGAGCCAGTGCAGGGTGCGAAGGAGAGGGGTGACATGCGAGTGTTTGGGGAGGTTGAATACCAGCCGGGCAGCAGCATTCTGGATGAGCTGCAGAGGTCTAATGGCTGAAGCGGGGAGCCCAGCCAGGAGTACATTGCAGTAATCCAGGCGGGAGATGACCAGTGCCTGGGTCAAGAGTTGCGCTGCCTCTCTGGTAAGGAATGGTCGTATCCTTCTGATGTTGTAGAGGAAGAATCTGCAGGAGCGAGCCGTTGCTGCAATGTTCTCCGCACAGGATAGTCGGTTATCCAGGATCACTCCAAGTTTCTTGGCTGTCAGGGAGGGGGTTACAGTAGAGTTCTCCACTGTGATGGAGAAGTCTTGGAGAGGGCAGGCTTTCCCGGGGATGAAGAGGAGCTCGGTCTTGTTAAGATTGAGCTTGAGATGGTGGTCAGCCATCCAAGTTGAATTGTCAGCGAGACATGCTGAGATACGGGTTGCCACGTGTACATCAGACGGGGGAAGGACAGGAAGAGTTGAGTGTCGTCTGCGTAGCTGTGGTAGGAGAGCCCATGTGAAGAGATTACCGAGCCAAGAGACTTGGTGTAGAGGGAGAAAAGTAGGGGCCCTAGGACAGAACCCTGGGGTACTCCAGTGGAAAGGGTTCGTGGAGAAGACAGCGATTCTCTCCAGGTCACCTGGTAGGAGCGGCCCGCCAGGTAGGAAGAAAACCAGGAGTGTGTGGTGCCAGAGATGCCCAGGTCTGAGAGGATGGAGAGAAGGATCTGGTGATTGACTGTGTCGAAGGCAGCAGACAGGTCAAGGAGAATGAGAACAGAGGAGAGGGAGGAAGCTTGGGCAGAGTGGAGGGCTTCCGTGACAGCAAGGAGCGCAGTCTCAGTGGAATGCCCAGCCTTGAAGCCGGATTGGTGGGGGTCTAAGTGATCCATCTTCCGGAGATAGTCAGTCAGTTGTTTAGATGCCGCGCGTTCAAGGGTTTTGGAAGGGAAGGAGAGAAGGGATACAGGTCTGTAATTGTGGACAGATGATGGGTCAAGGGTAGGTTTCTTGAGGAGAGGCTTGACTCTGGCTATTTTGAAGGCCGCTGGGACAGATCCTGAGGATAGGGAGGAGTTGATTAGGGTGGTAAGGTAAGGAAGGATGTCGGCGGAAATGGATTGGAGAAGGGGGGAGGGGATGGGATCAAGAGGGCATGTGGTTGCCCGCTTTGATGTGATAAGTGTGAGAATCTCATCGGGGGAGAGGGGGGAAAAAGATGACAATCCAGAGACCGAGTGTCGGGGAGAGAGTTTGGAAGGGGTGTTAGCATTGTTAGTGGGAGGAGGGAGAGGTGGGGGGGAAAAGGTGCTGCTGATGTCGTCCACCTTTTTTTCAAAGTAGGTGACAAAGTCATCGGCGGACAGGGAGGAAGGAGGAGGGGGAGGAGGTGGATTAAGGAGTGAAGAGAAAGTGGAGAACAGTTTTCTAGGATTAGAGGCAGAAGAATGCATTTTGGAATGATAGTAGGATGCTTTAGCAGCTGATGCCGAGGAGGCGTAGTTGGCAAGGAGAGAGTGATAGAGGTTAAGGTCATCAGAAAGGCCAGTTTTTCTCCATTTCCTCTCAGCTGCTCTGAGCTCTAGTCTACAAGCATGTAGCGTTTCAGAGAGCCAGGGACACCATGTACACAACATGATGGCGGAGCTGACTGTCTTGAATGCAGCACTGATAACAACTGATAACAACTGTCAGCAGCAGCCAACCCAGACTGGCTCCTTAGTAAAACAAAGACTTTTCCTCTGCCTCAAATTGGTATACTTTCTTACAAAGGCCACACTTGACGCATCTGCTCTCTGAATTCACGACAGTGCAATACGCAAGTCATAGGTTTTAAGAGTTTGGTATCCCCACAGGCATTGAAAGTAAATAAAGGCCTATAGAAAAAGGCCTTTAGTGGGAGAATGAGGCTGGCAGGTCACTGCCAGAGACACCAGGAGCTGCCTGTTTCTGTGGGAGCCAACACATCTATCTTGTAAAAGGTGGGAACTAATATTTCCAAAAAGACACTTGACGGAACTGTCGTTCGGGATTTAGTTTTCGCCTGTGAGACATTTTTGACACACATCTTACTTAAACCAGACCGTAAACCTGGTCGCTACCACGTTTGTTCTGAAGGATTGGTTGCATAGCAACCAAGCAGCGAATTATTTGAGCCACATTCATGGAACGGAACTCGAGCTGAAATTATCGCGAATTAGCAAAAATAGTCTTGATTGTCTCTAATCGCCCTTCTTGGAATAGGGCCAGATGTATGGAAGATTGGGATGACTGGAAGCGCCGATGGAGGGTTCGTCCAAGGACGACCTAGTAGTAGTTTAGTGATTCAGACTTTAGTGTATTTGAATACTATTGCTCTGTTTGACATATTTAGCTTGAACTATGTAGTTAACTTTAGTCATATGCAGGCGTCCAGCATGAATTCACTCATTCATGTTATCTCCGGGACCCACATAGTTTGTGGTCCACGGGGGAAGACAAGATGGGGAGAAGAAGGAGCTCATTATTTGATCAAGGTCTCATATCTGCACATAGCTTCATATCCTGCAAGAAATGTATGTAAACAGCTCACTGTTGATTTGAAACCCAAACCCACTCACATAAGAAATGACCAGCGCTAAAGTGCAATGCTAAATCTGACATATAACCAGATATACTGTAACTGTGAATGCTCAGGAGAATTGTACTTTGAGAAATGGCTGTTCCAGAACTTTCTCTTGTCTGCTGCTTGTGTGCCTGTTTTGCCTGTTTTGTACCTGTTTTGCCTGATGAGAAAAATACCTTTGTACTCTGAAGATCCACTGTCTGGTCCTTCATTATTATCACTTTGTGTCCTTCAGTAACACAATTGAATTCAGTAGAGAAAACTAGAGGAGGGTCTTTCAACAGTCAACACTTGTTTTGAAATCCTACCGTACCATTTTTGTTCTAATTTACAGCAGACAATGATATGTTCAGAAGGGGAACTAACTACACTACACATCTAAAGGTTCCTCAAACAATATATACTGTATTCCAGAAACAAGTCTGCCTTGAAAGTTAAAGCTTGCAAAGTTCCATGGCGGTTTATTACCCCTCGACTGCCCTGAGCGACATGCCTCTGACCTGAGGCTTTTTTTTTATTACACCCTACATCCTCCATTCTCCCACTCCTCCTTCTCCTCTCCCTAATTTCATTCTTCTCTCCAACTCCACCCATCACCCTCAACCCCCTCCAGCTACCACCCCATACCCCCAGCACACACACACACACGCTAAGGTTACGACACACTGTTGTTTTCGTTTGACTGTATCAATACTCTTACAACTGCCACACTCACAAAAGTTTGGTTGCCTGCCAATGTGACACACACACACACACACACACACACACACACACACATAGTATACGTATCCTACATAAACCCCTGAGTTGGCACTGTAGAACCACACCTCAACAGTGCCAGCTGCAAAATAATGAGGTGTCGCATCACTTATCATCCATGAACAAACATGGAACTGAAGTTAGTAAACAGAGAGAGCCAACAGGACCCCATAGACCTGAGTAAACTCAGACAAGGGTTGGAGAGAAGTCAAGGACTCATTATTAAGGTTATGAGTGTGTTATTCTGACTCACTAGTCGCTGTTGATGTTTTCTTGTGCCTGGTCAATCTAGGAACTCCAAGCAAACTCCAAAGGCACTCAACAATCGGCCTAGTTTGGACAGCAGCTTACAATAGGTACTGAATGATGCCTGTGTGATGAGTTGAATGTTTAATATGTGCGATATATGAAAGCTATTCTGCTTACCCAATACCAGACCTGCATTGAAAAGTATTTGAAATACTGAGCCTGCCTGGAGTGCCAGAGGGGCGGGATTTGCACTTCTAAGGCTGTTCTATCGGTTCTATTGTGCCAGGCAAACTCAATCAAGAATTCAGCTTCAATTGCAATCCTAATGTATACCCATAAGAGATAGAAACTGTGTGCACACATAGTGGAATGTGGAGCTTTTATGAGTACATCTTACACATTTACATTTTAGTAATTTAGCAGAGCGACATACACTCACCTAAAGTAAGTAAAACAACTACACATCACACTACAACTACACATCACAATCATCGCATGTATGACTTTCTAGAAGAATAAGTGCTAAAAGAAGTCACAATGGTAGAGAAAGTGAAAACAATCTATACAAAATACTTTGGGCCAGTGTTTCTCGAATGTTGGGTGTTGCCAGTTCCTCTTGGGTCATGGTTAAATAAGTGGTTATGTTTATTTGATGGTTCAAAAACGAAGAATCTTTTAGTATGTTACAAGTAGGCATTTAGTGGGTTACGGCATGGAGCTAAATAATAATTGTAACAAACCTACATAAGGCCAGTGAACATCTCCACCAGGTCTCTTGTAGCTTGTGCAGAAGTTGTGTAGTAGCTTGTGCAGTAGCCTGTGTGTGCAGTAGCCTGTGTGTGCAGTAGCCTGTGTGTGCAGTAGCCTGTGTGTGCAGTAGCCTGTGCAGTAGCCTGTGTGTGCAGTAGCTTGTGTGTGCAGTAGCCTGTGCAGTAGCCTGTGTGTGCAGTAACCTGTGTGTGCAGTAGCCTGTGCAGTAGCCTGTGTGTGCAGTAGCCTGTGCAGTAGCTTGTGTAGTAGCTTGTGCAGTAGCTTGTGCAGTAGCTTGTAAAGCAACTTGTGCAGTAGCTTGTGAGGCGGGTTGGGAAGCAAGTGGTCATGAGTTGGATCCTTGTTTGGGCCGAGCTACCCTGCCGTTTGCTACAACATATAAAACCATATAACTTTATAACTTTCTACATCTTTACAGAATAAATACTTTCATAAAGGGACATCAATGGATGTATTTCCTGAGGAAGATCAAGATTTTTTACAATGCTATTAAAGAGAGTTATTGCCTAACCTGCTGTTACAGGGATGTAAAAGTGGCACAGAGCAACCGGATAGGGAGGATTTTCAGGTCATGTGGTAAAATCATTGGGCAACAGCAACAAAAGCTGTCATCTCTCTATCTGTCCAGAGTCCTGCAGAGGGCCGACAAGATTGCACTGGCCTCTTCCCACTTCCTGCACCCTGAATTCCAACCCCTCCCAACAGGTTGTAGATTTAAATATCCTGGGATGAAAATCAACAGAGCAAAAAACTCTCTTTCTTCCCCAAAGCAATCATGCACCTGAAAGACATTGAACTACTTACTGTATGCACACAGACATTATTAGCCTGGCACTCCCCCCTTCAGCATTTCAGCAGCTCGCCCCTTGTATTTTGCACACTCTAGCCTACTATACATAGGCCTTTTTGTGTATATCGGTGTATGTTGTTGCCTTCGGCAACAAATTGCCTCTCTGACATTCAAGTTTTCTGAACCTGAATCTGAATCACTTCCTTTGTATGAGATCCAACTTGCCAATGACAACCAACAGGAGTGAGTAATAAAGATGTTAGTGTGATAACCATGGGACTGAGGTACAAAATGTGATGTTACCATAACAACCCAGAGGACTGTGGTGTGATTCCTCCTACTGACAATATTGCACAACCAGCTCGTAATCCTGACATGTTGACTTTGGAAGGGAAGGAACGTATTCTTCTAGTACATCTACATTCTACTATCTCTCTCATGTTTACTGCGTCACATGAAGATATGTACCTATCTCTATGCTAGTATGTAACGCAACACTTGACATGATGTCAATTTGTCCAACATAACAAAGTACTAACTTTGCCTTGCTGCAGCACTATTCCTTTTCCATGTTTTGATCATGACTTTTAGCATAGTGGGCAAACTATGCAATGGAGGGAAAATTGAACATTGACAATAACTCCATTCTTCCAAATATCACCAGAGAAGCCAAGTGGGTGAAAGAGAACTCAGCAAATTAGTCCTTTAGTTTAGCAAATTAGTTTACAAAAAAACAAAAAAAAACATAATTGTTCCTTCTTCTAGCATTTTTACTGCCAATGGTCTCTGGCCTGAGCATAAATTACTTTTTCTTGTGATGACTGATGGATAGATGATTCACTTGCTTAGACAAATGTACTACCGACCTGAAGGCCCTGCAACGGGTGGTGAAAACTGGCCAGTGTATCATTGCACCAAACTCTCTACCATCGAGTCCCTCAGGCAGCCCGGTGTCAGCAAGCATCATCAAAGATACCTTGCACCCCAACCACGGCCGGTTTGATATAGCTTCTTTTTATACATCTTCACATTACATACTGTACATAATCTACCATACTGTATAAGCTACCTTAACTGTACATAGCTGATCTGTATATACCCATGCCTTACCCATCACTATCATTGTCATGCTTTTTATATCATGTTCTTATATCACTATTTGCATTTCTGGTTAGATGCTAAACTGCATTTTGTTGTCTAGTACTTGAACTCTGCAATGCCAAAAATGTAAATGTAAATATCCTGTGTCCCATATCTCCACCCTTTTTCTGATTTACGCAATTGTGCACTTTCTCAAATGGATTTAGATTGGAATGGACTGGTAAATCTGTCCATGCCTTGACCAATCCTATGCTTTTTAATCCATGAGGGGAATTGCACAAGTGCACACTTCAGGGAAAGGGTGGAGAAATGTGACCCAGCATAGATATCACGTGGTTGCCAAATGAAGAGGAATATGAAATACATTTCTTGCTTAATCTGTCTGTTCTGCATGTTGCAACAATGATGACTGACTTTTGTATTATCTGTACCCCCTAGAATAAAGAGTTTTATTTCCTAGATAAAAATGACCTAGTAAACTCAAGGTGTAAGCTATTCATGATCCCTACAGTTTGCTGTATTGGATCTATTTTGTTTAGAGGTGTGTGTGTGTTCCAAAGGTCAGGTTTACATTGTAGCCCTAACAGA
>NC_137674.1:42663933-42798933 GCF_963989245.1 Nansenia antarctica
ATGATAGAATTTGTTTGTATCGAGTCACTGCTGCCATTTTATTATTGTGTATAGAGTCACGGCTGCTAGCCTATTACGATGTATTGCGATGCTACTGTATTATTGGGTTACTACTACTGTGTTCTATGTTTTCGAAAAGGAGAGCACTTTTTTTAAACTGTGAAACTAGAAACCATGTAGCATCATTGAATTCAGTAGAGAAAACTCATTCTCAGATCCTACCATTGTTGTTCTAATTTACAGCAGACAATGCAATGTTTACAATTCTAAGGGGAACTCAATACACAACTAGATTCCACAAACAATATACTGTATTCCAGAAACAAGTCTGCTTTTACAGTTAAACAGTAAAAATTTAAGGCATTTAACTTTGACTTCCATCTCTAAACAAACTCCTCTGTTAACATACCTGATAAGAGTTGTCATCCTACTTCATTTACTTAACCAAACAGGTTGTTATTGAACGTTTATTTTTTTTCCTCAATGACTTACCTGGCGAAATAAAGGTAGGGCAGCAATACTGTGAATTGAGTATCTATCTCAATAGGGCTCAATTATTGCTTATGAACTATAAATAAAACTAACTAATGAATCAATGCTTTATCTGTTGATCCTAAGGAGAGTGCTATTTGTCAATGCTTCGCTGGCTAAGAGCATTCCATTAGAATGACTGTGTTGGTCTACAGAGAACAGGGAACAGGTAGAGGGATACATTATGACACATCAACATATTTCTCTGGTAAAGGAAAGCTGTTGAGGCCTGAGGAATGGGAATGTACGTGCATAATTCAATAATAGAATATTTCATTGGAGCCATATACATAATACAGATTGTTATTGCTATGGTGATCAACACATTGTACAGTAACTCTATGATTGAAACATCCACTTCATTCAGACCTTTGCCCGTATTAGGAGTGTTAAAGTAGTAGGAGTAATGATCTGAAGAGTTGCCTTTTAGATCATAATGAATAAGATCCTGAATCCTGAATAAGATCCTGGAACAGCAATCCTACTATGAGATGCATTGTGGATAGAGGCCCTGGTCTTGTCTGCCCCGGATTGTAGCTGATCAAATGTTAATCTGATCAGACCTTGTCTTAAAATGCATTCCATGAGTTTGTATGGTGATCGGATTTTGTTGAAAGAATATCATTGGCAATAGGTGTTTGGTTGATGGGTGGAGGGTGGGTGGATACATTGGGGAAAATAAATAAATAGAAGGACCTTCATTCCTTATTTGTGTACCCATAAGTGTTGTACTGTGTTCTACTTCTTTCTAATAAAAATATTGTATAAAAAAAAGAAAAAACAACGAATATATATGCACTAATTTGCAGCCACGAGACCCATTCAAATACAATTAGGCAGTTGCAAGGCAATGGCGATATGTCCACACCTTTTACTGTGTGTGAGGTGAGCACACCAATCCCTTTCTCCTTTGTTAAAGACTGTACTGAACTAATATCAATATTCAATTACTCTGTACTATAACTGTTAAGACAAGGTCAATATGACACGCTGTCGTTTTAGTTAACATATGGCTACAGCCTGAACTGTTCAAAAGATCAAAAGCAATTCTCTTTTTGCACGGACAACAGAGCAGATACTGTATTTGCAAACTGCATGTTTGCTGTGAAACGGCAATGCTTCGCTTGGAGGCCTAGTGCATGTCATATGTTTGTTCAGTTTTCAGCATCTCAACACTGTTTATTCGATTCAATAGTACGATTCAATAGCACGATGATATCAAATGTATGGTTACCTTTTCCAGCTTGTCGGCGCCGAACCGTCGTTGGGAGCTGGTAACTGGCCTTCGCACTCGGGACAACTCTGATTCACAGCCATACACTGTTATGCTGTACGTCCTACAAAAAAGCTATGTCACACCCATACAGGATAACCCCAAGGCCACCATCCTTAAAGGGGAGGGCTGGGCCGGTAACAGTACATAACCTTATGAAAACAATGTGTCTAATACTATTTGTGCAACCACATGATGCTGCTTCAACCAAATTATTTCACGTTCACTACCCAGCTTCTACCTGCTGCAATTAAGAAAATTGTGATTATGACCCTGTTGACCAGCGGGTTTGGGGGCCGCTGCTGTGCGCTGGTAGGCAAACTGGTAGTAGTCGCTCTATGAGTAGAGGGCTGCAAGGGAATTTTCCTGGATGCACAGTGTACAGGTTTTTTACCCTTGCCTGCTTGCGTGTTCTGTCATCATGTGAAGTGCATTGAATCACATCTTGTGAGAAATGCGCTATACAAACAAAACTTGATTTGATTTGATAAAAAACTACTAGTCATATTTAAATGTATACCCTGCTAGTCCATTAGATTTGACCATTTATATGCATTCTAAATCCAAAACAACATGAATTCCTGCTGCATACTGTCATTCTATAATGACAAATATAGACTCACCGGCCACTTCATTAGGTACATCTTGTTAGTACCGGGTTGGACCCCCTTTTGCCTTTAAAACTGCCTTAATTCTTCGTGGCATGGATTCACCATGGTACTGGAAACATTCTTCAGAGGTTTTGGTCCATACTGAAATTATAGCATCACGCGGTTGCCGCAGATTTGTCGGCTGCACATCCGTGATGCGAATCTCCCGTTCCACCACATCCCAAAGGTGCTCTATTGGATTGAGATCTGGTGATTGTGGAGGCCATTTAAGTACAGTGAACTCATTGTCATGTTCAAGAAACCAGTTTGAGATGATGTAAGGTTTGTGACATGGCATGTTATCCTGCTGGAAGGAGCCATTAGAAGATGGGTACTGTGGTCATAAAGGGATGGACATGGTCAGCAACAATACTCAGGTAGGCTGTGGCGTTCAAACGATGCTCAATTGGTACTAAGGAGCCCAAAGTGTGCCAAGAAAATATCCCCCACACCATTACACCACCACCACCACCACCAGCAGCCTGAACCATTGATACAAGGCAGGATGGATCCAAGCTTTCATCATGTTTAGGCCAAATTCTGACCCTACCATCTGAATGTCGCAGAAGAAATTGAGACTCATCAGACCAGGCAAAGTTTTTCCAATCTTCTATTATCCAATTTCGGTGGGCCCATGAAAACTGTAGCCTCAATTTCCTGTTCTTAGCTGACAGGAGTGGCACCCGGTGTGGTCTTCTGCAGCTGTAGCCTATGTGCTTAAAAAAAGATATGACCATTCAGAGCTTCTCAGCAACTCTTGACCCAGTCACTGGTCATCTCCCGCCTTGACTACTGCAACACACTCCTGGCTGGGCTCCCTGCCGCCGCCATCAGACCTCTGCAGCTCATATAGAATGCTGCTGCCCGTCTGGTGTTCAACCTCCCCAATTTTTCTCCTGTTACCCCCCTCCTTCGCACCCTGCACTGGCTCCTGATAGCAGCTTGCATCAGATTCAAGACCCTGGTGCTTGCCTACCAGGCATCAAAAGGGACAGCCCCTGCCTACCTGCAGGCAATGGTCTACTTCCCCCCTTGTCCTGTGTCTATTTATTTTTTATTTTTTATAAATCATCTTTATTTCTTCTGCTATCACAACAACTGCCAATGGCCCCTGGCCTGAGCTAGATTTCTCTTCCTGCTACAACTGGTGAATTGATGATTCACTTGCTTAATCAAATCTATCGATTGTAAGTTGCTTTGGAATGAGGCGTCTGCTAAATGCCATAAATGTAAATGTAAAAGGTTTTTACATTGTGTGTGAAGGTATGTTCTGCATAGCTTGGTTGTAATGAGGGTTGTTTGAGGTACTGTTGCCATTCTATCAGCTCGAACCAGTGTGGCTATTCTCCTCTGACCTCTGCCATCAACAAGGCATTTTCACCCAGAGAACTGCCTCTCACTGGATATTTTCTTTTTCAGACAATTCTCTGTAAACCGTAAAAATGGTTGTGCGGGAAAATCTCAGTAGATCAGCACTTTCTGAAATACTCAAACCAGCCCTTAATTGCTGCTTATGGCTATATTTGTTCAGTGTTCCCCAAGCCAATCAACATCCAAGCAAAGCTTGAGATCTCATCTTAGTGTGTCATAAATACAACCTTACAATGCAACATTCTCAGAAAACCAATATCCTGTACTATCAATGCAATTCATCATATGATTCATGTTATTAAGAAGTCTGAGTCATTTAGAAGTCTCAGTGATGGTGTGAAAAGTAGTTCTCTATAATGGTCTAACCAAGTGGTTCCCAACCGGGGGTACGCGGACCCCTAGGGGTACGTGAGGGGATTGCAGGGGGTACGTGGTAAGATTTGGGATTACAATTCATTCCCCCCTCCCATTTTTTTTTTAATACAAGTCATTTCATAAGCCTGTTGCTAAAATGGTACACTGCAACTTCAGTTCCTCCCCGGGATGACTGCAACACAAGTTGTCATCACGTCACATTTAAATCACGTTCACCTTTGCGAGCAAATCAGCTAGATCAGACACAAACCAACCATCCAAAAAGAAGGACAGATGGCTGAAACGGCCAGCTAGTCACAGTCAAATGGCCAGCTAGTCACAGTCAAATGGCCAGCTAGTCACAGTCAAGAAAAACTTGGCAAAAAAGAAAAAAGGACCCCGCTATTATCTGGAAAAAAAGGTGCGTGGGCTGCTTGGGCGTGTGATGAAGGTGAACTTTGAAATTAAGTGGATGCACTGTATTATTCACTGGGCACTCGCCAGCAAAAGTATGAGCCCTGAGTTAAGTGCAGTTATGGATGATGCAGGCCAATGAACCACAGACTGTTTCAAACTCTTTGTCATGGCAGGGAGGTCCTGTGGTGAAAATAGTGAAAGCACTGTCCAAACTCGACTTCAACCAGTACTTTCATGACATTGAAGCAAAGTCTGAAAAACTGGACTGGGTGAGGAACCCATTCAGAGTGAATGAAATGAGCAGTAAGCAGCCTTAATCTGATGTTCTCTGATCGTGGGTTTAAGATGGCACATGCTGACAAGTCATCGACTGATGAAAAAAAGAATTGCCACTGCTACTGGGTGAGTCAGAATATTTTTCACCCTGGTGTAAATATCTATGTATTAAAGGGGAGTGGTTCAAATGAATTTCATTAATAATCAGTTGAGTTAGAAGTTAAAACGTGCGTGGGTGGGTAGATGGTTGGGGGTGTGGTGGTGGGTGTATTGCAACTGACAAGTGTGATGATATTCTGGTTCAATTAGCTCTGTTGTCCCTGAGAGGAAATTTGTGATCATCATAATGTCAAAATGTGTTCTCTCTGTCTGTGTGTGTGTGTGTGATACGTTTTTTCCTGTCTCATCTTGTCTGTTTTCTCTCCCCATTAGTCAAGACTCTGATCCTGAGTAGGATGACATCATTTAACCTCAGACAGAAGCCACAGAGGAGAAGGGGGGAAAAAATGATAAAGATATCAATTCAAATTATTTATTCATTATTAGTTATTTTTCTATTTTCACAGAGTGAGAGTGTGTGGGCATGTAGGTGTACATTTTTTTTTTGTATTTGTAACACCTGCTTGAACTGTAACAAGTGCTGCCAATAAATTATTAAATTTGCAAAGAAAAGTTTAATTGAACATTTTAGAAAATAATCAACACGCATCAGTGAGGGGATACTTCTCGGATGGTAAAACGACTCAAAGGGTACACAAGACAAAAAACCACTGGGAACCACTGAATATAACTGACAGATTTGGTGTTACCTAGGTTTTGTGGAGCAAATATCAACAACTTGTCACATGAACATTTCCGTTGAAGGTAGAGTGTCACAAATCATTCATTAAAGTTATAGTTTGACGCACATTACAAAAATAGTTCTCACGTCTTATTTGGAGGTCTGATAAAGTTGTTATTAGCCGATTCTGTTTGAATGGAGGTTGCCTGATGACTCACTGTTAACATAGCCTTGAGGTGACATAAAGGTTGGTGTCATCCTGGTGCCAACACAACAGCATAACAGGTTGTGACAAGGTTTCCTCCACTTTACCCACAGAGCATTCTGATGCTGTAGTGCAGCTGTCTGGTTTTGCATAGAATTTGAGGGTGTAGCAAATAGCAAGCTAACAGAACAATCAGGGGGGTATTCCATCAATGTCGCTAAAGTAAAATCCAGGCATGTTTTTATAATATATTGCGAGACTTAAAAATAAGAGATAAAAAATAAGCCTGGATGTTCCTTTAGCAACGTTGATGGAATACCCCCCGAAGTCTGAAGTAGCAACTATCAACAGCAACAACAAAAAATCTACAGAGGATTCAGATTCACTAAATAAATTATCCAACCAGCTACTATCCAATATTTTAATTTATTCACAGCTGTCTAGAATGGTGTTTCGCAATGGAATAAGCTAGCTATCTAGCAAGCTACAATAACTATTAGAAGTAGTAATACTGTACGTTTTGCAGAAATAAAAGGTCAAATACCCAGCGTCAAACTCTGGACCTTCGGGTACAGAGCCTTCAGTGTGGCAGCTCCCACCCTCTGGAACTCTCTACCCAAGGATATCCGCGACTCTCCAACCCTGGACATATTCAAATCTGCCCTTAAAACCCACCTATTCACCATTGCATTCAACCTGTAGTAGCTGTTTCACTGTTTCTTGTTTTGTGTGTTTGTCTCTCTGGCTCTGTTCTGTTTGTCCCGTTCCCTTGTAAAGCGACCTTGGGTTTGTGAAAGGCGCTATATAAATGTAAGTTATTATTATTATTATTATTATTATTATTAGTGGATTAATGTAATTATTTTCGCTGAACTGCCTAATCTGTATTAGCTGACAATTTACAGAATATCACAGTAGCCGACCTCAATTGAATAACCTTCTTTAAACTAAATATGTTTGCGCATAGCCAACCCTGAACACATGAAAAAATATATTGACCTGCCCCTGTCACGCCCTCCACTTCCACCTAGTCTGGGACACTAACTCCCTCTCTCCTGTCTGTCTCTGTCTGTCTGTCTGTCTCTCTCCTGTCTGTCTCTGTCTGTCTGTTTATGTTTGTGTGGGCGTGGCCAGGCTCCTGCTGTCCTGTCTCATCATCATCTCCACCTGGTTGGATGTCACTTTGGGTCAGTGAATAAATTAGGAGATGCCAGGATGCAAAGTGAGCATGAGAGAGGGGTTGACTTGACGGACAATCAGCCTGCGGCCTCGTACCGACGACCGAATCACAGCCAGGCTGATATTCAGTATAGCAGCACTCCCTCTCGTGTGATATTGCTTAATTGTCACACAAGGATGAGCAAAGTATTGTCAATCATTACTAATCATGAAATGTCTTTTGGAGTCAGATATAACGTAATGTTAAGTTATGTAAGTTGTGACCACGTGTATGAGTTAAACTTTGTTCAATCATGTCCATGACTGTTAGAAATAATCATTGGGAATAAATGTATGGTTTGTCTTTGTATGTCTTATGTTTGACCCGTCATCTATTTTCAGTGTTTTGTTTTCCTATTATATAGTATGTTAGACAATGAAAAGTTGATTGTGTGTTGACGTTTCGATGTAGGGTACAGAAATTGAGTTGTATTTGATTTGTGGGTAACATGTGTTCTCACTGCAAACAAATTGCTCCCTGGAGCGATAGCAAGCGTATAAAAGTATTTTTATAGCAGCGGACCATACTCTGTTGTCGAGAACACATGTTGAAAGTAATCAAGCCTCGTTACGTAGTTCCCTCTCGTCCACATTTCAGCCAGTAAATCATACCAGCCCTTTATAAACAAGCACAAACTACAGTTGTCCATGACTTATCCAAGGCACCTGCTGTCGCTCTCAAGACCGATGGGTGGACATCTAGGCCCACCGAGTTATTTAACAGTAGTATATTATACAAGTACAGTACAGTTCAAACACAGTATACCACTGTTTAATAATAATGAAAAAATGATAATCTCTCTCTCTCTATATATATATATATAAACTCCTAAAAAAAAGTTCAGAAACGTTATTTCAGTTGATTATTCCTCCCCTTTATTAATACCAATTGGTATTGTATTTTGGAAAGCCTGATTAGTCACCTTTACAACAAGGTACAACTTGTAAGGATCATGCATTTGTGGAATGAGCAACACTGAATCAAAACCGTGTTTGCTACCATTGCGTTGGTAGCTAGCAGCTAATACTTCTCTCCTTCCCTTCCAAAACCCTTGAACGCGCGGCATCTAAACAACTGACTGACTATCTTCGGAAGATGGATCACTTAGACCCCCACCAATCCGGCTTCAAGGCTGGGCATTCCACTGAGACTGCGCTCCTTGCTGTCACGGAAGCCCTCCACTCTGCCCAAGCTTCCTCCCTCTCCTCTGTTCTCATTCTCCTTGACCTGTCTGCTGCCTTCGACACAGTCAATCACCAGATCCTTCTGTCCATCCTCTCAGAACTGGGCATCTCTGGCACCGCACACTCCTGGTTTTCTTCCTACCTGGCGGGCCGCTCCTACCAGGTGACCTGGAGAGAATCGCTGTCTTCTTCACGAACCCTCTCCACTGGGGTACCCCAGGGTTCTGTCCTAGGGCCCCTACTTTTCTCTCTCTACACCAAGTCTCTTGGCTCGGTAATCTCTACACACGGGCTCTCCTACCACAGCTACGCAGATGACACTCAACTCTTCCTGTCCTTCCCCCGTCTGATGTACACGTGGCAACCCGTATCTCTGCATGTCTTGCTGACATTTCATGGATGGCTGACCACCATCTCAAGCTCAATCTTAAGACCGAGCTCCTCTTCATCCCCGGGAAAGCCTGCCCTCTCCAAGACTTCTCTATCACAGTGGAGAACTCTACTGTAACCCCCTCCCTGACAGCCAAAAATCTTGGAGTGATCCTGGATAACCGACTATCCTGTGCGGAGAACATTGCAGCAACGGCTCGCTCCTGCAGATTCTTCCTCTACAACATCAGAAGGATACGACCATTCCTTACCAGAGAGGCAGCGCAACTCTTGACCCAGGCACTGGTCATCTCCCGCCTGGATTACTGCAACGTACGCCTGGCTGGTCTCCCCGCCTCCGCCATTAGACCTCTGCAGCTCATCCAGAACGCTGCTGCACGTCTGGTATTCAACCTCCCCAAATACTCTCACGTCACCCCTCTCCTTCGCACCCTGCACTGGCTCCCGATAGCTGCTCGGATCAGATTCAAGACCCTGGTGCTTGCATATCAGGCAGCTAAAGGGACAGCCCCTGCCTACCTGAAGGAAATGGTAACCCCCCAAACTCCAGCCCGCTCACTCCGCTCCTCCACCTCGGCTGGCCGACTGGCCCCACCACCTCTGCACAGCAGTTGTGCTGCCTGATCACGTTTCTTCACAACTCTGGCTCCCCGCTGGTGGAATGAGCTCCCCACGGCTGTCAGAACAGCGGAGTCACTACCCATCTTCCGTCGTAGACTGAAGACCCACCTCTTCAGGTTACACCTTAACTGCTCCTCCTGAGACATCTTCTGCCCTTCAGCACTACGTCTCCTAAAGACGTCCGCTTTCCCCTCTACTGTGTCCCTAAGAACTTCTATCGCCCCCTTTGTACTCTTTCTCTGTTCCTCCAGTATTAAAAAAAAAAAAAGTTTTAGAAGAAGGTGATAGAAGAAGGTTTCTCCTTCTATCAATGGCCCCGGGCCTGAGCTAGATTACTCTTCCTGCCACGAATGGTGGACTGATGATTCACATGCTTAGCATTCAAATGTATTGATTGTAAGTCGCTTTGGAATAAGGCGTCTGCTAAATGCCAAAAATGTAAATGTAAATGATGAAGCACGCCATAATAGCGATTTTTTTTGTTATGCTTGTTGTAAAGAAAAGTTCTATGATGCATTGAAATGACATTAAACTAAGATAATAAGATGGTTATCATAATTTTTCAAATCTTTATTAATAAGTAATTACAGAAATAGTCAATGACATTTTCCGAGAGCGAAATCTGTTGTGGTATTTAAAAATGGCGGTTAGCGGAGAACTCTATGAACATGGGATGACGATGTTGTGACGATTTCCATTGACTAATCAATGGTCTGCAGCGTCACACGTCACACACAGCCTAGCACGGATAGTACCTTTCGCTCCTAGTCAGAAAGGGTAGCTAAAACCAGCACGGGTACTTCAGCCTGGTACGGCTCGGTTGGCAGTGGAGAAAGGAAAACAAACCGGGCTCACACGGTACGGTACGGTACGGTAGTGGAAAAGCGCCATAACCCAGTAGCCTACAAAGCACGATGGCAGACGATACACTGAATCCAATTCAATTTAGTGATCCTAAAACTGCTGTTTGTTATATTGAGTGGGCTCTTCAACACTTGAACTTTCGTAATATGAAGGAAAAAAAATTGAAAACTCATCGTCATTTGCGCGACTTGAGAATTGCAGACATGCAGACCTTTCCACCAGACCGTGTCCCATATGCATGTCAATCAGGAGCCCAGGTATGAGCTGTGGCATTGGGACGTTTGTTTCCCCATAACCCCCTACAGTTTGGAGGGAAACCACAGGTGTGGCATCAGAACAGACTCCTTGTTCATAATATTACCTGCCAGCTCCACACCCTCACCTCAGGCAGCTACGATTCCGGTTCATAGAACCCTGTCTGTGCAGTTTAGGAGCCGAGGTAATAAGTTAGAGAATGAGTTCCTTCTAATATGGAGACTTGTCTATGAGCTACTCTATGTCTCGATCTACCAGGCATGTGAGTGAAACATGCATGTTAAGAGCATAGTTCGAAATTGAAATATTTCCCTTATTTATTTATTTTTACATTAGCTGAAAGCACTGTGCAAAGGTTAGCACATGCACATAAAAAAACACCCTCCCACCCACAAATGCAGAAACATTCAATCTTACTACCAATCTTACTACGGTACTACTACTAGCCTACTACTACTACTACTACTAATAATAATAATAATAATAATAATAATACTTTCAATGTTCAAGTTCTCAAGTAGCCTACAACATTGGTCAAATTCTAACCTAAGCCTGCTTGTAAAAATACAATAAAGGGAAATACAAAAGTAAGTCATTACATTCTGCCACACTGCACTGACAGAAAGCAAACACACATCCACAAAATTGACTTTCTGTCACAAAAATCCATTTGCTTTGCCGAACGCAGTCTAAATATGATCAACACAGGCATCCCTGCTATGATAAACTTACAGGCTATTAAAACAGGCAGCGACTGTTTGGTCACCCCTGTGCAAACTGATTCAGCAGGTCATCTAGAAGAGGTGCAATGCATGAACGTTATGTTACGTAACGCTATGTAAAATAAGTAAGCACAAAGTCAAAAGACTCAAGAGTCCCACAACAATTTTAAGTTCAGAAGTAAGGGGGGGAAAAAAGAATGACGTCTCAGAACATGCATGAGTGAATGATGTTGAAAACAAGGTGGATCAAAACAAGAATTTGAAGTAATTTATTCCAAGCCTCCAAGCCTCAGCATGAGAGCCTTATGGCAAAGCACAAGTATGTGACACGTTTCTTCCCACCCACAGCCATAACTTCAGGCACAGTGCAGAGACAAGATAACACACTTGGCTTTCAGTCTGGCATCTACGCAGTGTGAATGTGTCAATCCAAATGGTTGTATCCTTTGGATCTGGTATTTTGCTATCTGAGTATCTTATATACAGCATAGCCTTGTGTAGAATTTCAGCTGAAGCATTAAACATCCTACACCCGTTTGTCCTCATATGTTTTCTAGAATGAGTGGTAATACATGTCTAATTCACAGATAACACTTCTGTTACATATCAATAAAGGTATTAGGCAACACCATGAGGATATAAGAAAATATAGAAAATGTGTATAGAAAAAAAAGAAACATCATAGTATGGTATTGACCATGAGACAAAAGAAAATGTGTATCTCAGATGTGGATGTATACCACTTCATACGTTTTGTCAAAATAAGATCCAGTCTTTCCTCGCCAAAGTTACAAATGCAATGTTAGGATGGTGCTCTAGTCTAGACTCCAGTATTGAGTGTTTTCAGTGGCCGATACACAACTACTACCAAAGATCAGGAGTTAAGGGGTATCGAGAATAAAATTATGTATAGTACAGATTTAGGCAAACTGTATATGCTTTCTAAACTGAGCGGTCTGTGCTTATTTGACCTAAAATGAACAAAAACAGTAGTCCATCTAAAGGATGATATCTGATATTTTCCAAGATGACAGTCACAAGTGTGATTCCACAATGGTATTGGAATAACAAAGTAGGCCAAAACAGTATTACATTTGTCATTTTGACAGTCAAGAGGAGACTAATTCAAATTGACTCAATCCATCTGATGTGTTGTGTGGTTTTGTCCAGTAGAGTGTGTGATTATGTTATTGTATCTCTCTTTGTGTTCAAGTGTCTGTGTAGTTGTATTAACGTTGTTGTTGTTTAGTGTGTGTGTGTGTGTGTGTGTGTGTGTGTGTGTGTGTGTGTGTATATAACTGCACAATTATATTATTGTGCTCAGCCGAACAGATTAATCATTTGACGTCTTGCCCAGCAATCATCACATATCTGATCTGTTTGGACCTGATAGGGAAATGTGGCCTCCCGGTGCAACAAGTTTTTGATTCCAGTATTTGGCTGCCTCTTCAGGCATGTGATCTCCGCGTCATCACACTTAAGTCATTCGTCAACCCTGAATGCTGACTCATCAAGGGTGTAGAACAGCATCTTTTGAATGCATATTTGAGTGCCATATGTGTGAGAGTTTGTTAAAAATAATATCTACAATTCAAGCAGGCTCAAGGTAGCATCAGATTTGTGACAGCAGCTGGTGAAACCAAGAACAAGTCAGGAACTGACGGACCGTTCAGGCTTTTAATCTAAATTTAAAAATATATATACATTTCATGTTGTTGAAAATCAATGACTCACTCGCTAGTCAGGCTAAAGCAAAATATTGCAATGCGATGGATTTGGTAAGTAATCCCCACTACCACCTACTCCGAACATTTTGATTGGTTGGCGACTTGTTTCCAGTTTCACCAGATGCTGTCACATTTGGTTGCATAGTTGAGACCTACGATAGGTCAAAGACAGCCGATATTAACCGATGAGGTTACTGTTAATCGGGGGAATAAACATGGACAAAAATATGGTACAATGTTTATGGTTATTTGATATCAGACAAACTCCATTATAAGAGCAGAAGTAGCCTAGGTAGTAACTCTCTATAGCAGCTCAGACATAAGGACTGTAGGTGTGCGGCTGACTGCTAAAACATTTGAAAATTATGCTTTAATGTAATAATGATTCATGCTTCACCTTTCTCCTCCTACTCTGCCATAACGTTTGAGTGTATAAAAACAGCAAGATAAAACTAGCCAAGCAGAAACATGACACCTAATTTAACCTTTTCAACACGCCACAGGGAAAACAGTCACTGCTTCGTTTCAAATTGCTGTTAATGTATCACAACATGTTCACGGTATTGTTCCCACACTGCCTCAGTGTACTGAGAGAAATGATCATACATGGGGGATTAGTTTACTGGATCTTAAATGTGTGTCTAGTGTTCTGCTACAGTATCACCTACAGAAAGTGAATGTGGTTGAATGACACACCATAATATTATACTGTATAAAGTATAGTTCTACCCAGGACCATGATTGAGCACACTCTAATATTAAGTAGCCTACATGCTGCGCTCTCGTCATTAGAGTACATGTCAGTTTATGACAGCAAATGAGTGAATGGGTGATTAATGAATTGCACCATAAACCCACTGATCATAGTACAAGCCCATCTTGAAAGCAAGCATGAACTGCTTCGGGTAAGTCATGAAAGTTCAGGTAAGTACAGACTGAAGATACAAAGACAATAGCATTACACCATTATTCAATTGAGGATCTGGGATAACTGCACCTTTCAACCATATATGTTCTTAATGCTCAATAATGTACAATCCCGAGATCATAATTCAAAGCAGGTGACAGACGGTTATAGCCTACAGGCCACAATCATTCTTTTTGGTTCCTCGCCCACACCTCTCCCTGAATTCGTGTTATGGATCTTCCACACATGGCTAAAGGAGGGCCAATCAGGTGTTGCCAGTTAAAGTAAAGTGAAAGACCCACAGGGACAAACTGAATGAAATATTGGAGAACTACTAGGACTGTATGCTACCACTACATGTCAATTAGTAAAATAAATAAACAATTGCAGTAGTAAGCATTATTTACGTTTGACTGCAGAAGCTGTCGGGCTCATCTGTCTCGTTGAGGAACACGTCGTTGCTCGATTTTTTCTTTTTCCGGCGAAAAGATAAAAACCGTTTCATTTTCGTCTCTTTCGCCCGTTGAATATGACTGGGCAGCGTCGCATGCTTTGGGCTGGCAGGTCCAGAGCTGTATGGTAAAGTTGCAGACCTCGCGCTAGGACTTGTTGGTACCCCATCTTCAAATGTTTCATATTTTAAGTCCTTGTCCTCTTTCTCCTGTGACGTTGTTTTATGGAAAAAATTCTTTATTTTCAAGGTTCCAGGTTTACTCATGGTTGCTCAAAAGTATTTGAAAGGTGTAAAAACAAATAGAGCACCTAACTGATGATCCAGGAGGACGACTAGAGGAGCGGGTAAAATCGCTTGTACCTACTAGTGCTGAAGCGTAGCCGAGTACTGATGCGCAGCCCAGTATGCAGATGAGGTGAGCAACCTGTCTAGCTGTGTTAGGAAATCTTTTAACTCTCTCACCACAGAGCGCTGTCCTCCGGGACCGAAATGAGTTTTACCACTCTCAATTTATAAATACCGTAGATAGAATAGGTATAGCTACCAGGAAAACGTTGTGTTATGTGTGTGTGTGTGTGTGTGTGTGTGTGTGTGTGTGTGTGTGTGCGTGTGTGTGTGTGTGCGTGCGTGCGTGCGTGCGTGCGTGCGTGCGTGTGTGTGTGTGTGTGTGTGTGTGTGTGTGAGGTGTGTGTGAGAGGTGTGTGAGGTGTTTTCCAGTAGCGCTCCTGTGCCCTCCCAGAATGAGGAAGTCCTGTGCTGTGCATACTAGACATTTTACACATTTCTGAATCTCTTCCTTGAGTCAGACGAAACTCCCAACTTCCTTGAGTCATATGCCAGGCTCCAGGCTCCAGGCTCCAGGCTCCAGGGTCCAGGGTCTAGGGTCTAGGGTCCAGGCTCCAGGCTCCAGGGCTGAGTGTGTGTCTGAGTGTGTGTCTGGGCATCTCTGGCACCTCCCACTCCTGGTTTTCTTCCTACCTGGCGGGCCGCTCATACCAGGTGACCTGGAGAGAATCGCTGTCTTCTCCACGAACCCTCTCCACTGGGGTACCCCAGGGTTCTGTCCTAGGGCCCCTACTTTTCTCTCTCTACACCAAGTCTCTTGGCTCGGTAATCTCTTCACATGGGCTCTCCTACCACAGCTACGCAGACGACACTCAACTCTTCCTGTCCTTCCCCCCGTCTGATGTACACGTGGCAACCCGTATCTCGGCATGTCTCGCTGACATTTCAACATGGATGGCTGACCACCATCTCAAGCTCAATCTTAACAAGACCGAGCTCCTCTTCATCTCCGGGAAAGCCTGCCCTCTCCAAGACTTCTCTATCACAGTGGAGAACTCTACTGTAACCCCCTCCCTGACAGCCAAGAACCTTGGAGTGATCCTGGCCAACCGACTATCCTGTGCGGAGAACATTGCAGCAACGGCTCGCTCCTGCAGATTCTTCCTCTACAACATCAGAAGGATACGACCATTCCTTACCAGAGAGTCAGCGCAACTCTTGACCCAGGCACTGGTCATCTCCCGCCTGGATTACTGCAACGTACTCCTGGCTGGGCTCCCCGCCTCCGCCATTAGACCTCTGCAGCTCATTCAGAACGCTGCTGCCCAGCTGGTATTCAACCTCCCCAAATACTCTCATGTCACCCCTCTCCTTCGCACCCTGCCCTGGCTCCCGATAGCAGCTCGCATCAGATTCAAGACTCTGGTGCTTGCATATCAGGCAGCTAAAGGGACAGCCCCTGCCTACCTGAAGGAAATGGTAACCCCCCAAACTCCAGCCCGCTCACTCCGCTCCTCCACCTCGGCTGGCCGACTGGCCCCACCACCTCTGCACAGCAGTCGTGCTGCCCGATCACTTCTCTTCACAACACTGGCTCCCCGCTGGTGGAATGAGCTCCCCACGGCTGTCAGAACGGCAGAGTCACTACCCATCTTCCGTCGTAGACTGAAGACCCATTTCTTCAGGTTACACCTTAACTGCTCCTCCTGAGACATCTTCTGCCCCTCAGCACTACGTCTCCTAAAGACACCCGCTTTCCCCTCTACTGTGTCCCTAAGAACTTCTATTGCCCCCCTTGTACTGTTTCTCTGTTTCTCCAGTATAAAAAAAGAATAATTAAAAAAACTAGGTTTTAGAAGAAGGTGATCGGAGAAGGTTTTTCCTTCTATCAATGGCCCCGGGCCCGAGCTAGATTACTCTTCCTGCAACGAATGGTGGACTGATGATTCACATGCTTAGCATTTAAATGTATTGATTGTAAGTCGCTTTGGAATAAGGCGTCTGCTAAATGCCAAAAATGTAAATGTAAATGTCTGAGTGTGTGTCTGAATGTGTGTCTGAATGTGTGTCTGAGTGTGTGTCTGAATGTGTGTCTGAGTGGGTGTCTGAGTGTGTGTCTGAGTGTGTGTCTGAGTGTGTGTCTGAATGTGTGTCTGAGTGTGTGTCTGAGTGTGTGTCTGAGCATGTGTCTGAGCGTGTGTCTGAGTGTGTGTCTGAGTGTACACGGGGGGTCAGACACAGGCCAGAGGTCAAGTTGTGTGTGGGACAACTCATTGACCCTGATGTTGACCGTGTGTTTGTG
Source organism: Nansenia antarctica (assembly GCF_963989245.1). Taxonomy (NCBI): domain Eukaryota; kingdom Metazoa; phylum Chordata; class Actinopteri; order Argentiniformes; family Microstomatidae; genus Nansenia; species Nansenia antarctica. The sequence goes on from NC_137674.1 coordinate 42,680,722, forward strand.
TGTGTGTGTGTGTGTGTGTGTGTGCGTGTGTGTGTGTGAGGTGTGTGAGGTGTTTCCCGTAGTGCTCCCGTGCCCTCCCAGAATGAGGAAGTCCTGTGCTGTGCATACTAGACATTTTACACATTTCTGAATCTCTTCCTTGAGTCAGACGAAACTCCCAACTTCCTTGAGTCATATGCCAGGCTCCAGGCTCCAGGCTCCAGGCTCCAGGGTCCAGGGTCTAGGGTCCAGGCTCCAGGGTCCAGGCTCCAGGCTCCAGGGCTGAGTGTGTGTCTGAGTGTGTGTCTGGGCATCTCTGGCACCGCACACTCCTGGTTTTCTTCCTACCTGGCGGGCCGCTCCTACCAGGTGACCTGGAGAGAATCGCTGTCTTCTCCACGAACCCTCTCCACTGGGGTACCCCAGGGTTCTGTCCTAGGGCCCCTACTTTTCTCTCTCTACACCAAGTCTCTTGGCTCGGTAATCTCTTCACATGGGCTCTCCTACCACAGCTACGCAGACGACACTCAACTCTTCCTGTCCTTCCCCCCGTCTGATGTACACGTGGCAACCCGTATCTCGGCATGTCTCGCTGACATTTCAACATGGATGGCTGACCACCATCTCAAGCTCAATCTTAACAAGACCGAGCTCCTCTTCATCTCCGGGAAAGCCTGCCCTCTCCAAGACTTCTCTATCACAGTGGAGAACTCTACTGTAACCCCCTCCCTGACAGCCAAGAACCTTGGAGTGATCCTGGACAACCGACTATCCTGTGCAGAGAACATTGCAGCAACGGCTCGCTCCTGCAGATTCTTCCTCTACAACATCAGAAGGATACGACCATTCCTTACCAGAGAGTCAGCGCAACTCTTGACCCAGGCACTGGTCATCTCCCGCCTGGATTACTGCAACGTACTCCTGGCTGGGCTCCCCGCCTCCGCCATTAGACCTCTGCAGCTCATCCAGAACGCTGCTGCCCAGCTGGTATTCAACCTCCCCAAATACTCTCATGTCACCCCTCTCCTTCGCACCCTGCACTGGCTCCCGATAGCAGCTCGCATCAGATTCAAGACTCTGGTGCTTGCATATCAGGCAGCTAAAGGGACAGCCCCTGCCTACCTGAAGGAAATGGTAACCCCCCAAACTCCAGCCCGCTCACTCCGCTCCTCCACCTCGGCTGGCCGACTGGCCCCACCACCTCTGCACAGCAGTCGTGCTGCCCGATCACTTCTCTTCACAACACTGGCTCCCCGCTGGTGGAATGAGCTCCCCACGGCTGTCAGAACGGCAGAGTCACTACCCATCTTCCGTCGTAGACTGAAGACCCATTTCTTCAGGTTACACCTTAACTGCTCCTCCTGAGACATCTTCTGCCCCTCAGCACTACGTCTCCTAAAGACACCCGCTTTCCCCTCTACTGTGTCCCTAAGAACTTCTATTGCCCCCCTTGTACTGTTTCTCTGTTTCTCCAGTATAAAAAAAGAATAATTTAAAAAACTAGGTTTTAGAAGGTGATCGGAGAAGGTTTTTCCTTCTATCAATGGCCCCGGGCCTGAGCTAGATTACTCTTCCTGCAACGAATGGTGGACTGATGATTCACATGCAATTACATGAAATTACATTTAAATGTATTGATTGTAAGTCGCTTTGGAATAAGGCGTCTGCTAAATGCCAAAAATGTAAATGTAAATGTCTGAGTGTGTGTCTGAATGTGTGTCTGAATGTGTGTCTGAGTGTGTGTCTGAATGTGTGTCTGAGTGGGTGTCTGAGTGTGTGTCTGAATGTGTGTCTGAGTGGGTGTCTGAGTGTGTGTCTGAGTGTGTGTCTGAGTGTGTGTCTGAATGTGTGTCTGAGTGTGTGTCTGAGTGTGTGTCTGAGCATGTGTCTGAGCGTGTGTCTGAGTGTGTGTCTGAGTGTACACGGGGGTCAGACACAGGCCAGAGGTCAAGTTGTGTGTGGGACAACTCATTGACCCTGATGTTGACCGTGTGTTTGTGTGTGTGTGTGCGTGTGTGTGTGTGAGGTGTTTTCCCGTAGTGCTCCCAGAATGAGGAAGTCCTGTGCTGTGCATACTAGACATTTTACACATTTTCTGAATCTCTTCCTTGAGTCAGACGAAACTCTCAACTTCCTTGAGTAGTATTTTTCGATAAAATCCCTCGCTTTCTCTCTCTTAACCATGATGTTGACCCCCTCTCTGTGTGTGTGTGTGTGTGTGTGTGTGTGTTTGTGTGTGTGAGGTGTGTGAGGTGTTTACCAGTAGCGCTATCGTGCCCTCCCTCTCTCAACTTCCTTGAGTCATATAATAATAATAATAATAATAATAATAATAATAATAATAATAATAACTTTATATTTGTATATTGCTTTTCCTGCAAACGTTGCAGCTCAAAGTGCTCCAATCATTATATAATAATAATTTAATTAGTTAGTCATTTAAAGGCAATATTAAAAAGATGGGTTTTTAGTCTTGACTTGAACATATTTGCTGAGGTTGTATCCCTAAAGTAAACTGGCAGTGCATTCCACAATTTGGGTGCATAAAATGAGAATGCAGCCTCACCAAATCTCTTCTTTTGTACATGTGGTACACAGAGAAAACCAGCGTCAGAAGACCTGAGAGCTAGCTCTATTGGGCTGATATGCTAGCACAAGGTCTCTCAGATATTCGTGTGCTGTGCCAGTGAGAGCTTTATAAACAAGCAGAAGGATCTTGAAATCTATTCTGAACTTAACAGGAAGCCAGTGTAGAGTATCTAAAATAGGAGTTATATGAGCTCTTCTACTTGTTTTGTTGTTTTGCTTGTCAATAATTACCTTTGCACAGTGGACGAGCTTCAACACTAATATATTTACTTTTTTTTTTTTTTTTAATACCATAGAAACAATGACAACAATAACTGGACTGCCAATGCAATGATTGCTTTTAATCTTATTAAGCTTATCATCTTTATCTTCTTCATTACCCATTTAAAACGTAACACAACAAAAGAAGCGAAGCCCTGATTGGTTGAGGAAGTGTTTTATTATTCTCATTTACATGATGAAGAGACGCGCCTGCCAGTCAAAGAGTGACCGCATGATGAACAACCCTGATTGGTTAGTGGGGATTCCGTACACTTCTGATCAAAGGAACGCATTGATAACAGTCAGGATCTATGAGGTCATTCATCAACCACTGTGTGTCTATTCACTCAGCAACGACTACCCCCTAAATAAGGGATATTTTCCCAAAAATAAGGGAAAATAAGGGATATCCCCCGCACGCCCCCCCACCGTCCACAAACCATACCCCTTACATTTAGACAAGGGTACACATAGTCAATCCTAACATCACCACTAGACAACCATAGCATACCTCTTACATTTAGACAAGGGTACACACAGTCAATCCTAACATCACCACTAGACAACCATAGGATACCTCTTACATTTAGACAAGGGGACACCGTCAATCAACCACCTGCTTCAGTGCAACAAGAATTGGGTTAACTAGTTCCTATGATTAAGTAAGTGACTGCAGGTGATCAGAATCAGATACCTGGTTGAAAGTAAAATACTTTGAACATCCCTGCATATATATACATGAAAACACAAAAGGGCATATCAATTCAGCACATTTATTTATACATTACTCGACCAAAAAGGCTGCTGGTCGACCAGGAAGAGAGCGAGTCCATCAATTTGACCCCCTCTTAAAGTTCCTGGGACAATCAGGATGATCACCTTCACCTGTGCCCATCAGGAACCAAGAGAGAGGGTCAACAAGACAACAGATGATTGGCGCCCACTGGTGGTACCAGTGTGGATCGTCACAATTTACATTAAACAGAATAAACAATAAACATTGTCGTAAACATTTTAAAAATGTCAACAATCATAAAACGCAATCATAAAATTAAAAAATACAAATCAAACCGTCAATCTCAGTATTTCATAATTATAGGAGAGAGCTCATGTGGCTTTGTATCTGACCAAATTAAAATTACATGTGGGGTTCCCCAAGGGTCAATCCTTGGCCCCCTTCTATTCAATCTCTACATGCTTCCATTGGGACACATCATAAAAAAGAACAAAATTGCCTACCACAACTATGCGGATGACACTCAAATCTACATAGCCCTCTCACCGAACGACTATAGTCCCATTGACAATCTCTGTAATTGCATTGAGCAAATAAACGCCTGGATGACAAAACTTCCTCCAACTAAACTAAAAAGGACAAAACAGAGAAAATTGTATTTGGTGCACCTGACAAAAGATCGAAAGTCAGTGCAAAACTTGATTCTCTCTCTCTTCAAACTAAAAAACAGGTCAGAAATCTTGGTGTAATTCTAGACTCCGATCTAAACTTCTACAGTCACATAAACTCGATAACTAAATCAGCCTACTATCACCTGAAAATGTCCAAGCAAGACCTTGAAAAACTCATCCATGCATTTGTTTCGAGTAGACTTGATTATTGTAATGGTCTAATAACAGGCCTATCTAAAGGAGCTGTTCATAAATTGCAGCTCATCCAAAACGCCGCTGCTAGGCTCCTAACAAAAACAAAGACATTTGAACACATTACACCAATCCTGAGATCCCTGCACTGGCTACCAGTCTCTCAGAGAATTGAATTCAAAATCCTCCTAATTACATACAAGTCACAAAACGGTCTTGGACCAAAATACATATCAGATCTCCTCCCAACCTATATTCCCGCAAGGTCCCTAAGGTCAGCTGAGACTAATCAGCTAATAATTCCAAGAGTAAAAACAAAACACAGTGCAGCAGCTTTCAGTCACGCTGCTGCATGCTCCTGGAACAAACTCCCTGAAGAAATCAAACAGGCCCAAACCCTTAAAATGTTTAAATCTAAGCTAAAAAAATCTTCATGTTTTGCACCAGTTATGATTCAACACAAACACTTCTATCAATGTCTTTTTTCCATTAACTATTGTCTTTTTAAATGTTTTATCTATTTACTTCTTATATTTGCTTTTATTCATTGTAATTTTTATTTTCTTATGCTCCTCTTGCTGTATTTTTAAATAATGTATGTAAAGCACTTTGAATTGCCGCTGTTGTATGAAATATGCTGTACTAATAAACTTGTCTTGCCTTGCCTCATGTTTTACAAACAGACTCATACACTCCTCACTAGGATGACATCACGTCCAGGATCACCTCTGATTGGCAGATCTGTAGATCAGGGTGTTTAGCTTCACCAGCACTTGCAATACAGAAGAAGGGGAACAGTCTCTCAGTGAAGGTGTCTTCATAAGTGTGGATGAGTGTCATGTCTTCTGGGTCGTAGAAGGACACCTCCCCCTTGTTGTAGTCCAGCTGTACTCTGATCCTCTGGGGTCTCCTCTTCAGAGTGACTTTCTTATTATCTCCATCTCTATATTCACCATCCCTCTGTTTTATAGCCCAGGTTCCATGCTCTGGTGATTCTAGTATCTTTGTGAAACTGGACTCTTTAACCACACCCATGACCAATCCAGGAAGGTCCCCCACCTCCACCTCCCAGCTGTGCTCTCCTGAGATGAACCCCTCAGAGCCCAGAACATTAACATACGTCATGAACCGTTCTGGGTTGTCAGGCAGCTGCTGCGCTGCGCTCTGTCTCACACTGGTCAGCTCATCAGACAGAGAGAGGGAGGGATGTGCAGTGTTGGGGTCCAGAATCACAGGAGCTTCAAAACAAACACAGATGCATTATACACATTATGCGCTGTAGTATTTATTTAAAGATGGGCCTAAGAGGACAGATCACACGGTAACGACTGCAATGGAAACGGACAATGAGAAGAAGATCATGCGGAAATGTGGATGTGGATGGGAGAAGGTGACCACATCCCGGGGGCTGCGAATCCACCAGGGGAAAGCAAGATGTGGGGGGAAAGGCCAAAAGTAACCTTGCACTGCAGAGACAGGTCAGACAAACTGCCAACATCCGAGTTCAACATCATGCCCCCCAAGCTCAGCGAAGTCAGACACGTTGTGGAGAAGGCAAGGTCTTCATCAGCACCGGGCCCCAATGGAGTACCCTACAAGCTCTATAAGAACTGCCCCAAAGTGCTAGAGCTGCTATGTTACCTTATGAGAACTGTTTGGAAAAAGCAATGTATTCCATCTGAGTGGCAAAGAGCAGTAGCGGTCTTCATCCCCAAGAAAGAGAACTCCAAAGACATTGGCCAATTCAGGAGCATCGCCCTGTTAAATGTGGAAGGGAAGCTCTTCTTCTCTGTATTGGCCAAAAGGATGACAAGCTACCTGATGGAAAATGGCTACATCGACACCAACTGCCAGAAGGCAGGAGCCCCAGGCTTCCCAGGTTGTGTAAAACACTCTGCAATGATCTGGGAACAGATCCAAAAGGCCAAGCGCGAGAAGACGGACCTGCATGTCAACTGGCTCGACCTCGCCAATGCCTATGGGTCAGTTCCACATCAGCTGATCAGCTATGCCATGGAGTTTTTCCACATGCCCTCCAGTATCAAGAACTTGGTAGCAAGCTATTTCAAGGATCTGCAGTTGTGCTTTACCCTCCAGGACTTCATCACCGGGTGGCTGCAGTTAGAGGTGGGAATCGCCATGGGGTGTGAGGAGAGAGTAGAGAGAGAGGAGAGAGACAGGAAGAGAGAGAGAGAGAGAGAGAGGAGAGAGAGGAGAGAGGAGAGAGAGAGACAGGAAGAGAGAGAGAGAGGAGCGAGGAGAGAGTAGAGAGAGAGGAGAGAGAGAGAGGAGAGAGGAGAGAGAGGAGAGAGAGAGACAGGAAGAGAGAGAGAGGAGCGAGGAGAGAGTAGAGAGAGAGCGCCATTTCTCCCATTCCTAATATTTTAGGATTAGTTTGATTAATAAAGAAATGTGGCAGCGAACTGGTGAACTTGCCAACAACACGCTCACTCGAAGGGGTCAAAAAGTGAAAGTGAAACTTATTGTGTCAACAATATCTAGATTTCGGCTTTTTTCATAACACCAACTTGAAGTTTTAAAGTACCCACTCAATATAATAAACAACAGTTTAACGATCACTAAATACTTATAATTTGTGGATTGGATTCACTATTCTCATTTGCCGGAGTCTACCGGTAAACAATTTGTAACTTTCAGGCACTGACATTTTGATACTGCCTAATGTTATTTATCCAGCCCACTATGGGGCTCATGTATTGTTAATAAACCTTGGCACTTTTTATATTCTTGTCCATCTCATTTGTTACTGTGTGAAGCAAATCAGGGCTTGCTACACATTTATGAATGTTGTATTTCTATGAACATATTCAAATAGTCTATTTGATAGTTATTCTTAATCCAATTCTCGTCAGTACTACTAACCGTGCTTGACAATCCCCTTCATCTTCTCCCAGACGCTGAACTGCAGGTTGCCCAGGTGTTTGGCCACGTCTATCAGCGCTCCTGAAACCATCTCTGGGTCTGGCAGTGTGAACTGGGCTCTGGAAGAACATTCAGGAGTCAGTGCTGCTGTGGGCTTGGGTTCAGAACCCCAGAGAAGAGAGACCAGAGACAGATCACTTACCTTTCCTTACTGGCCTTGAAGTTCTGGAGAGGAACAGAGGAGAAGTGTCATCAATGCTCGTGATGTCATCAATCAGTCTCTGAATACAGTCACAATTGCTGTCTGAGAGAAGGCATCCTTACCTTGAGTAAGGAGATGTCTTCAGCGTTCAGCTCCTTCTCTAAGGCTCGGATTGTGGCTGGAAGTGATGACATCTGTCTGCTCAGTGCCTCAGTCTTCTCCTCCATCATCTGACTCTTCTGCTCCTCTTCCTCCCTCAGTGCAGCTATCCTGGCCTCCTCTTCCTCTCGTAGAAACTGGTGAAGTTTCTCAAACCCCTCCTTAATCTGTCTCTCTGTGTGCTGGGCCTGGCTCTGGAGACAGTAAGGGGAACATATCTTATAATCACTGCAGTTTTACTATAATACATTAACTCTTTTTACCTTACCTTTTCTATTATTATTATTATTATTATTATTATTATTATTATTATTATTATTACTATTACTATTATTTAAAGTTTAGGTGAAATGTATGCAGCTCTCTTTATAATATTGAGTTGCGAATGCATGACTATCAGTTAGATGTCTACAGTATCCAATACTGAGCAGAACAAGAGAAGACCACATCACTGATAGGGCTTTCACACCGGCAAAGAACCGTGCCGGTTCGCGTTCGGAAACCTCATTCGCCAGACAGCGCCAACGTTCGGAGGTTTCCGAACGCGAACGCGAACCGGCATGGTTCTTTGCCGGTGTGAAAGCCCTATGAGAGAAGTGTCGTCAATGCTAGTGATGCTAGTGATGTCAACAATCAGTCTCTGAATACATTTACAATTGCTGTCTGAGAGCCAAAAAAGGCCCAGAAAAAACTGTTTTTCCTGAGGCAGCTCAGGAAATTCCACCTCCCAAGGACCATGCTGGTAAAGTTCTATACTGCCAAGATCCTTCTGCTTGTTTATAAAGCTCTCACTGGCACAGCACCAGAATATTTGAAAGACCTTTTGCTAGCATATCAGCCCAATAGAGCTCTCAGGTCTTCTGCTAGCATATCAGCCCAATGGAGCTCTCAGGTCTTTTGCTAGCATATCAGCCCAATAGAGCTCTCAGGTCTTCTGACGCTGGTTTTCTCTGTGTACCACATGTACAAGAAGAGATCTGGTGAGGCTGCATTCTCATTTTATGCACCCAGATTGTGGAATGCACTGCCAGTTTACATTAGGGATGCAACCTCAGCACATTATGTTCAAGTCAAGACTAAAAACCTTTTTAATATTGCCTTTAAATGACAAAATAATTAAATTAAGATTATATAATGATTGAAGCACTTTGAGCTGCAACGTTTTCAGGAAAAGCGCTATACAAATAAAGTTGTTATTATTATTATTATTATTATTATTATTATTGAGTCATGTCATGGCAATAAAGTCTTCTGATTCTGATTCTGATTCGGAATACAACACGTTGCATGACGTACCGTAATGTGTGTTGATGTTGCATCACAGGTTTGTTTAACTTTGTTGAAGACCTCCAGCTTCTCCTGTAAGGGTTTCAGAGCTGTCTTGAGTTCCTCCTAGATTGAGACAAAACATTACTGAGGAGGTAGACACAGAGGCTGCGGTCCATCGTGACCAAAACCTCACCACACAAAAACTATTTCTTCCCGACTGCATTTGGCCTCATTAACGAGGCCCGGGACCCTTGGATTCTGATTGAGATTCTGACTGGGAGATTTCTGGACTCATTTGACAGTATCTGTTTACCACCGTTCTGTAGGAATCATTATCATAACCCTTATATAGTATAGTATAGAAACACATTCTCTCAGCACTGCCAAAAGTACATTTCTTATTTCAGACAAAAAAGGATGAATCACAGTCAAATTAAAACAGAAACTAAAAATGATCATTCATTGTTATCAACAACCCTTTATCTTTTCACCCGGCATGTGCATAACATCAAGTGACACTGCTATCTATCTGTCACAGAATTTCTAATTATTTTTGTAATAATTGTATTTATGTTTACCTTATGTTCCTGTGCAGCCTCGTCTACTGGGACACAGAGATGACCTCTATGTATCCTTGCGGTCTGACACACCACACAGACGAGCTGTTGATCCTCCAGACAGAAGAGCCTGTATCTCTCATTGTGCAGATTGCACAGCACCTCAGGCCGAGGCACTCTTGTAGCCATTTTTTGACACGATGCCAGCCCCTCTTTTGCAAAAGCCTCTTGACAAAGTTCTCCTGCTTTTAAACTTTAAACAACACTTCAATAAAATGTGAAGAAGCACTTGGAGAAAGCTATTTTGACAGTAGTATTCTCTCCTAACGGTTGAGTCTTCTGTTATTCCCTGCTGTAATTTTGACACTGCTGTGTTGTAAGTCTGATAGAGCACTCCCTTTAAAAACACTGAGCTCCACTTTAACCTCATCAGAGAGACAGATAGAGAGACAGAGAGAGACAGATAGAGAGATAGAGAGACAGAGAGAGAGATAGAGAGAGAATTCAGCATTGAGTAATCCCATCACTACAATCTCAATATCACAGGGGCAGATTCCAAGAGAGAATAGCTATAGCATCATTATAGGCCTCCTTACTCTGTGAGCTGTGGCAAGCAACCATTGTGTGTGTGTGTGTGTGTGTGTGTGTGTGTGTGTGTGTGTGTGTGTGTGTGTGTGTGTGTGTGTGTGTGTGTGTGTGTGTGTGTGTGTGTGTGTGTGTGTGGGTGGGAGCGGAGAGGTTGAGGGGTTAAACTTGCCCTGTAGCTAATACACACACAAAAAAGTAAATTTATATCAGCATTTGTCATCTACATGTTTTTGTGTAAAACCTATACAAGATGTAAGTTAGCTGGAAGTATGTACAGTATATAAATGATGTTATATGTATGATGTTCAGTATCAGTATATCCCAACAATATCAACATTGTTTTAATCTACAGCGTGATTGTTAGAAAACAGAATATTAAGTCTGAAAACACGTTTCATATCATGGAACTCAAATTCCATTGGATTATATCTCATTGCGTCTCTCAGAAATATTCTGATATAGCATCTTTGCTAAATTTCCGGCACTAACTAGGGTTAGGGTTAGGGCTAGTTAGATTACTTAGAAATGTGGGAACATCAAGCTGTGGGAACATAGACACTCTCCCCTGTGGCTGCACGCTAGCTCTTAATATGATAAGTGAACACGCTAGCTCTTAACATGCTAAGTGAACACGCTAGCTCTTAACATGCTAAGTGAACACGCTAGCTCTTAACATGCTAAGTGAAGTCGTTTGGTTCAAGCACGAACATCAAATACAGATGAGCTTCACGAAGACAACATTGTAGATAACCCTCTCTTTAACCAGCCTTAGTAGACTCAGCCATGCCACGTCCAGAAGAGATACAGTAACTGCCCGAATTGAAGACAATTCACTCGCTAGCCTTTTCGTCCTTCTGAAACTGTGAAGTGAAGCCCCTTTTAAAGACAAATCCGTGATGTCAGGTGTTGTTTAGGTCGTTTGTTCTGAGGTGGATCTGGACATGGGAACACCTCGGGGGGGTTCGTCTGTCATCGACGACACGTTTAGACCTGGACGTTACACCAGGTACATTTAGACCTGGACGTTGTTAGGAGGATATATATTTTTCTAAGGTTTTATTGTTAATTCTTCTAGCACCAGTTAGTTAGATATCTTATCAGTTTTCCTGTTTTAATAGGCACGTTATCAGTATGGTACCCTACACAAGACCAATTAGAAGGCATTAGGGAGTTACTGTCTGTCTGGGACTGTTCTGTCTGGCCTTCAAGCCAGGTGCAGCAGAATACTCCTTTCTTAGCTCTCACATCAAACACAAGACAATACTCAATTCATAGTTTTAGACCATTATAATCAAGGCCATTAGGTGTTACATCATAGTGACCAAAAGGGGAAGGGCTAAACGTATATAATATCATGTAAAATCTGAAGTGAACAACCTTGCCTCCTGAGACCGCCTCAGGAGTTGGGTCCAGCTGATGCATCTCTGTACTCTACGTGTCATTTTCAATAAATATACCAAGTGTGCAACAGAGAACTTCTCTCCTCTTTCTTGGGGCAGTCGACAAAAGAACCGGATCCGATTTCATTCTAACAACGTTACACCAGGTAGGTGGACTCCGTCCACAATCAATGACTGCTTTGGATCAGAGAAGAACCGGAGAGAAAATAAGATGTGTGCACAGATGGTTTGGAACTACCACTCTCCTTTAGAACAGTCGTGCCTTTTTAAATTTATTTTTACTCCCTTTAACCTCATCAGAGAGAGATAGAGAGACAGAGAGAGAGATAGAGAGAGAGAGAGAGAGAGAGAGAGAGAGAGAGAGAGAGAGAGAGAGAGAGAGAGAGAGAGAGAGAGAGAGAGCATTGAGTAATCCCATCACTACAATCTCAATATTCACAGGGGCAGATTCCAAGAGAGAATGAGGGAGAGAGAGCGAGAGAGGGAGAGAGGAGGAGAGACAGAGCGAGAGAGGGAGAGAGAGAAGGAGAGAGGGCAGTTTCCAAGAGAGAGAGAGAGGGAGAGAGACAGGGAGAGAGGGCAGTTTCCAAGAGAGAATGAGGGAGAGCCAGAAGGAGGGGGAGGGAGGGGGGACAGAATGGGAGAGGACAAATAACATTGAATGCTATCAATTTATTGTTTGACCTGCTTATACAGGTCAGTTTGGCTCAATGTCTATGTGTAACTTTAAACTACTTGTTAGCTATAGCATCATTATAGGCCTCCTTACTCTGTGAGCTGTGGCAAGCAACCGTTGGGTGTGTGTGTGTGTGTGTGTGTGTGTGTGTGTGTGTGTGTGTGTGTGTGTGTGTGTGTGTGTGTGTGTGTTTGTGGGTGTGTGTGTGGGTGGGTGAGTGGGAGCGGAGAGGTTGAGGGGTTAAAATTGCCCTGTAACTAATACACACACAAAAAACTACATTTATATCAGCATTCTACAGGCCTTTGTGTAAAACCTATACAAGATGTAAGTTAGCTGGAAGTATGTATATAAATGATGTTATATGTATGATGTTCAGTATCAGTATATCCCAACAATATCAACATTGTTTTAATCTACAGCATGATTGTTATTGTTAGATACAATCCACAATACGTCCACAATCAATGACTGCTTTGGATCAGAGAAGAACCAGAGAGAAAATAAGATGTGTGCACAGATGGTTTGGAACTACCACTCTCCTTTAGAACAGTCGTGCCTTTTTTAATCTACTATAAGAGCCGCCTCGGGGGTCAAATTACCATAGTCTTTACAACGGGAAGCTGGTTTTATACACACAACGACCGCTAGTGCAGAGTGCCGTTATATATACACCCCCTGGCTGTGCCAATATCCACGATATACCACGGCTTCTCGTTCCATAACGCTTTTATACAACGGTTACCACATGTATCTATATTTCACAAAATAAAGACAAGACAAACTTGTAATTAATGTATTTGAATGTAAATATGTTTTATTGCAAGTGTATTCATCCGCTGAACAGTTGTTTATTGGTTGCTAAGCAACGGTAATAATGTAACTTCAATAACGGTAATATAAACAAACGCGGAGTAAAATGAAAAGATGTGTCAACATTCCATTTAGCCGTGCGTATGTCATGGATATCAGCACAGCTGAACGCAAACTGACCTATAGAGACAATGGACCAAACTGGCGGTCATAAAACTGTAACCACTAGATCCCTTAAATCCTATTCTAGTGAGGCCTTAAACCATAAACTGGAGAATCAAGACTGGTTAGATGAACTAAAATGCACACAGGTTGAAGAGGCATGGCTAGGTTTCAAAACCAAATTCCTAAATATTATTGACAGTATAGCCCCCATGAGAACCACCAGGGTTAAAACCCGATCGGAACCATGGATGAATTCGGACATTCTAAATGCTATGAAAGTCAGAGACCTAAAATGCTCTGAAGTTCAAAAATGCAAATCAAAAGTAGTGAAACACTTAAACGAAGATCACAAAACCCACTTTGAGAAAATTAAAAAACAATGCAACAAACTATGCAATCAGGTAATTACCATGACCAAATCTGCTAAGAAAGAATACCTCGATAACAAAATCGAAGAAAACTTAAACAAACCACGTGACCTTTGGAAGCTACTTAATAGCCAACTAGGTTGCAGTCAAAAACTCAAAACCAGGTCTACAAACATCAGCATAAAATCTGGTGATTCTCTCCTTACAGACAAGCTGGATGTGGCTAAGTGCTTAAACACTTTCTTTACAACCATAGCCACTAAATTAGTTAACAATCTACCACCCCACTCAGGGCGTTATGGTGTAGAGCACATCCGTGCGTTCTACAATAAACTGGGTGTACGCAATGATGATTTTAAACTCTCCATGGTGTCAAACGATGAGGTGTTTAAAAAGCTAGGCGCTCTACACTCAGAAAAGGCCACGGGCCATGACAATATTCCAGCCAGATTTCTAAAAGACTCAGCTGCCTCCATTACCCCAATCATCACCCACATAATAAACCTCTCCATCAAACAGGGACACGTCCCCCTTGACTTTAAAATAGCAAGGGTAACCCCACTGTATAAAAAAGGAAGCAAATTAGACCCAGGCAACTACCGACCTGTTTCTATTCTTAATTCCATCTCGAAACTTATGGAAAAAATAGTTTATGAACAGGTCGATAGGTACCTTACCGAAAGAAATCTGATGTATGAATTTCAATCAGGATTCAGAACATCCCATTCCACTGACACATGCCTTCTCTATTTGAACGACCACATCAACCATGAGGTGGACTCGGGCAAGTACTGCGGCATGGTCATGCTGGACCTCCAGAAGGCCTTCGACACAGTAGATCACCACATATTGTTAGATAAACTGAAAGCAATTGGGTTCGATAGAACATCGGTGAGCTGGATGCAATCCTACTTAGAGGGGAGGGAACAGGTGGTTAGTGTGAACGGAACACTGTCCCCCCCCCTCCCAGTGACCTGCGGCGTTCCACAAGGAAGCATATTGGGACCTTTACTGTTCCTAATATATGTGAATGACATGTCATCAGCATGTAATTGCAATTTGTTCCTGTTCGCGGATGACTCGGCTCTGCTGGTCTCTGACAGGGACATATTGCAGGTGGAAAAAGCGCTAAGCACTGAACTGAGTAGAATCTGCATCTGGCTAGCTGACAATAAACTATCAATACACCTAGGTAAAACTGAAACCATCCTATACGGATCCCCATCTAAACTCAGAAAGGCTGAAAATTTTAAAATAAAAGTGGGTAACATTAATATCACAAGAAAAGAGGATATTACATACCTGGGCTCCATCTTAGAGGCAAATCTTTCCGGAGATAAAATGGCAGCAAAAGTAATCAAAAAAGTGAACCATAAAACTAGATTCTTGTACAGGATATCCTCACTTGTCAGTAAAAACACACTGAGGACCCTATCAGGAGCTCTCATTCAATGTCACTTCGACTATGCCGTAACATCATGGTACTATAGAACCACAAAGGCCCATAAAACAAGACTCCAGACAGCCCAAAATAAACTGGTTAGGCTTCTGCTAGGCCTCAACCCTAGGGCACATCTAACCGCTGCTCATTTTTTGAGCCTTGATTGGCTACGAGTAGTTGACAGAGTGCAGCAGCTTGCACTGGGCCTAGTCTTCAAGATACGCTACACCACAAAGACACCCAAGTACCTGTCAACATACTTCCAAAAAGTGAACAACGTCCACACATACAACACCAGAGGAAGCTCCACGAACCACGTTCAACCGCGTTGCACCACAAACAAGGGTTTAAACTCGTTTACAAACTATGCAGTAAAGATGTGGAACGCCCTTCCTATAATCTTAAAGGAGTGCAAAACACTGCCCACCTTCAAAACCACTCTCAAAAAACATTTACAGGAGGCTGCAATCCGTAACTGGACCCTCTAAAACAAAAATCAGATTAAAAGACCCGAACTACCCACTGTACATACTTTGTGTTTTGTCCCCCGCCCCCACCTGTGGTGTATGTCCCCACCTGTCCTACCCGCTGTACATACCTTATGTTTTGTTGTATTGTTCTTCCCATGATGGATGTACGTTTATCTTGTAGATAGTAATAGTTATTTGTCTGTATTATCATGTAGATAGTACTAGTTCTTCTCTTATGTCTGTCTTACATGTAACGATGAATTGAAAATCAAGGACCCCAATTGAAATAAGCCAGTGGCTTTCTTGGGTTTTTATCCTTTTAGTTTGACCTTGTATGTAATATGTACTTTCATGTACCTACTTCTGCAAACATTCTAATAAAGTTTTCAATCAATCAATCAATCAAACTGACCAATAGAGACAATGGACCAAACTGACCAATAGAGACAATGGACCGGATCTATCCATTGTATAAATGTCTTTATATCTATTATATTGAGATGTATCATTTCATTTTAGAGAGGGTCCTAACATAATATATTATAACATCATAACCAGAAATAATACGGGTACAATTATGACAAAATACAGACAGACAAGAGACAAACAACAACAACAACATACATTAAGTGTAAACATTGAAAACATTACAACCATAACAAGGCCAAAATGGCTAATAAAATAAGGGAAGGTGGATCTACATACTATAATATACATACTACATTCTACAATATACTTAATAGCGCTGAATATACTGTAATATATTAAGTATAAATAAAACTTCAGAGGTAACAAGAACAGTCAGTCAAACAGTAAGAAGACGTGCATGATTAGAACTACCAGAAGATGTGATAGGATGTGATAGGTGATCTTTGTTACATATTCTAGTTAGCTTGACACCATGATGTCAATGGGAAAAGAGCGGCGCAATGCTACCAGCGATCATTTCAAAACGGAGATAACCGAGGCTGCGTTCGTAAAAACGCTCTGGAAATCTGATCACCACTCATGGAATGCCTCTTGTTCAATCAAATTACGTGGTCCCTTTATGACGTTGCACCTAGTGTGCGTTCCGGTGCTCTCAGGGCAACATTACGAACGCAGCCCAAGAAACGAGAGGAAACAAGTAAACTCCGACATGGATATAACGATTGTGCGCATGCGACAACGTCCAACAATTAAGTGTTAAATTATATTATATTATAGGTTAAAAATACGGGAGATTTATGGGAAAATATTTAAACGGGAGCACAGCGGGAATTAAAGGTAAAATACGGGAGAATCCCCGGAAAAACGGGAGGGTTGACAGGTATGGTATGGTGATTCGTTTTCTTGAATTGGCCTATTGCCCAAGTGTGTCATCAAGGCTATTCACGTCCATACAGGTTGCAAATATCTTGGTATCTCCTATGAAATATGGCCTGTAAGATTGCGTTGAAAGTGCTACCAAACTTGAGTGTTGGTTTTTGGCTTGAATGTCTGAAAAGGAACAAATGTGCATTGTGTCTCATAATCAAAAATATGTTGTTGTTGTTGTTGTTGTTGTTGTGACCAAATAAAATGTGTGGATTAGGCTATTCATGTTACAACAGTCTCAACCGCTGCAAATGACGCGTTAGCTCTACCTGTTGGCAATTACGAGGAAGGACAGGAGGGAAGATTTCTTATCCAATACACGTGACCTGAACTGCATTCATGAGATTAATCTGTGTTCCGTCAACGACAAGTGGAACACGAACTCCTCCCACCTACCCCGGGTGTATGTAAATGTTGATTTCTTCCAAATAAAAAGCGCCCACTTTAAACATGTTTAAGTATTTAGAAATAGTCAATATGGTCAGATGTATGCTTTGGGTCATTGTCTTGTTGGAAGACCCAGTGACGACCTACGCCTAGACTAACAGCAGATTTCTTCATATTATCCCTCAAAATGTCAACATAATTTTCTTTTTTCATGATGCCATGCACCTGAACAAGGCTCCCTGTGTCTGAGGCTGCAAAACAGCCCCACAGCACCTCTCCCTTTCTTAAATAATTTAAATAATTTTGCCATTTAGCAGACGCCTTTATCCAAAGCGACTTACAATTACGAATTACAGGGACATTCCCCCTGGAGTAACTGAGGGCTAAGTGCCTTACTCAAGGGCACACTAGTAGTGGTGTGGTTTCAGGCGGGATTTGAACTCACAACCTTCCGATCACAAGTCCAACTCACTATCCACTAGACCACCACTACCCCTCTACCCTACCTACTACCTCTCCCTTTCTTCAAACATAAGCAACATGCATGTGCCCAAACAGTTCCAGTTTAGTCATATCAGACGAAAGCACAGACATCCAAACCTCATCTTTACCTTTCAAATGTTCACGGGCAAACCTCAGTCTGGCTCTGATGTGCCGCTCTTTGAGTAAAGGGGTTCTTCTGGGATGATGGTCCTGAAGCCCACCACGATGAAGAGCCCTCACAACTGTGTTCCTAGAAACATCAACTCCAGGCAACAATCATCTTGGCAGATCTGCGGGGCTTCTGGCTTCTTGAGACTATGAGACTATTTTCCTCTCCAGAGTTCTTGAAATCTTGGCTTTCGACCACGCCCACGTTTATTTCTTACAGAATTTGTCTCCTTGTAGCTACTTAGCAATGATGCAATGTACATCGGTTCTAGACACTGTGAACCACTTGGAAATTGCAGTATAGCCTTCCCCCTTATCATGAGCCTCCACTATCTTCTTTCTGAGCACAAGACTGATTTCCTTTGTCTTTGGCATGGTGAGTAAGAGTAGTAGTATAATCCCTCTCAATAATGTGTCCAAGTGCCCTGTTTCTTGGAGTCCTTTTATGCTGATTGAATGCTCAGATGTTGTTAGGAAGCCAATTGTGTTTTGAAAGCAAAAATTCACATAGGGGAAAAATGGTCCTATGTTCCCCGCTCAAAAAGGGTCCTATGTTCCCCGCTCCCAAAAAAGGGTCCGATCGGGCAGGGCAGTCTCCCTGCCGGCAGCGTGTGGAGGTGCCCACGGTTGTTCTATATGGATGATCGGTGACATATCTAATATGTTCTCCATGAGGAAAGACACATTATGTACCAAGTTTCATACATTTTCATACAACGGTGTAGAAATGCCAGCATTGGAGTCAGCAAATGTCAGAGACGGAGGGTGAGAGCCGACTAGTGGCAGCACATTCAAGCCTAGAGAAGAGGCCCCGACAGACGGGACCCAGATATGACGCCTGCAGAGCCCCACCCCCTCTGCTGTCCTTCTACCCCATCTATCCTCCATCTGAGGAGAACTTTAGTTGATTACAGCCCCCTGATCCTTATAGTTTGAAGGACAAGGATATAAGTTCGACTTTAACCCCCTGTGTTAATTATTCCTTATTAAATACGCCCTAGGGCTAAAGCCTATGGTGTCTGTGTCGTTCTCCAGCATGGGTGTGTACAAAATCCCCCAGTCGAAGTCAGTGGTTGTCACTATGGATGTATGTATGTATAAAGGAATACATAACTATCCCCAACCCAACGTTAATAGAATGAATGTTTTAATTTAATGTTTTAATTCAAACTGCCATCAGCACGGGTGATTTTAATAAATGAAGTAGGGAATGTCCCACTGATGATGGCTGTTTTTGTCTTCATTTCAGAGGGCGTGTACATTACATAAAAGTCTGTGTGTATGTTTGAACACAGGTAGGAAGTAGATGCAGAAAAGAACATATCAAACGATTAGAAGATCAGATAAGCAGTACACTGTGCAATAGTGCATACAAACCAACAGTAGCTTAGGGGTGGCAGTAGACATTGACAGGTACTGTAGACTGATAGATTAGCTATTCTCAATTACATTTCATACTTTTAACTATAATTGGAATTTTATTTTGGGAACCAGGAAGCAAAAGTAAGGGTTTTCTATATGCAATTTAATATTTATTCAGCTTTCACTCTCTCTCAAGGACTTGTCTCTCACAGGTATGTACTGATGACCTATGAAGTGCATTTGAGTTCAACATTCAAATTTAATCTCAAGTATACTGTATTTCTAGCAACATGTGTACTTTGTCAAAGCCATGTCAGATGTTGTTAATGTTATATGAAAAGGAGCATCCCAAAAAATACATCCAAAACAAAAGTGGAGCAATTTAAATATAAAGTAATCATTTGAAGAGTATCACTTCATTAGTAAATGTTTACATTGTTAAATGTTATCATAAAAACATATATAATCAAGATTCATTCCATCTTCAAGAATGTGATTATTATTTAAGCAAATAACTTTACATGCTACTGCCCTTTCAAATGAAGTAATCATGAAGGATTTTTACATCATGACAGCAAGAAGAGAATTTTTGATGTCATCACATTTTGGACCAGTGCTTATAAGCACATTGACACTGAGCACACAGAGTGCATTCAAGTTCACACTGTGTCAAATGTTATCAGCCATTTCAACAGCTGTCACAGCATTCATAATGTGGTGAGCAAACTGAATAAGAACAGGAACAAGTATTGAACAAAAGAAGTATCATTGAACACATGTTTTTCGCAGATAACGTGGTATGACAGTCATGGTATGACTATGCAATAGGCAGATTGTAAAATTAACATGAACACAAAGGAGAACAATCTTCCCCTATGGCTGCAACAGATATGTACGATACAGATCTCTCAGAACTTTCCACAGAAGTTAAACCATTCCAGAGAAGAACTTTCCAGAGAAGTTAAACCATTATTCAACAGGATATTTGACTGCAGTTGATTCTCATCTTGGTGCTTATCATTGACTGTGTATCTGCATATTAATTGCTGACCTGTTTAAGTCAACATACATCTGAAAAGGTGCTGTACAATGTGCTGCACTGTATCTTGTCCTGTTGTGAGCCCGATAAGAATCTTATCAGCTCTACAGATCAGGCAAACGCAGATCTCGCCCTCCTACAACATGCCTTGATGTGCCCTCACAAAATGTTCATGGAGGCTCTCAGGCATGTGAAAATGGGTCACTAAAGACCAACGGATGTGCTCTGCTCTCAAACTGTAGGTTCATTTCTCAGTACGGGTTTGCAATACTGTAGGTTCATTACTCAGTAGAAGGGTTTACAATTCTGCAGTTTAACAGGGTCACAACATGTAAAACAAAACCCCCCCAAAAAACTATGTTCTTATTTGAGACTGACTAAAGATCAAAGCAATGTTTGTCTTTTGTCTCTTCTTCATAAACATACATAGCCTACATACAACAGGATAAAGTAATGGCAGTGAAATGTGACCCAAATCCGATTTTTGTGCCGACATGCGACTCAGGTCTGATTTATGCATGAAATCTGACTTTTTAAAATCCAACCTGGGTCGCGTTCAGAGGTGGTATTATATTGGATACATATCTGATATTTAGCAACGCTAAAGACAGTCTGAACCGTCAAGTCTCTCTTTTTGGACACAGCAGTAAGGGCCTGCATATTGTTCACCTTAATGTGAACAGTCTTGTGCCTAAACTGGACCAAATCAGAGAAATGTTCCATGACAGCAAGGTTCACATTTTGAGCTTCTCTGAGACCAAGTTTGATGAATCAATCAAAGACCCAGAGATTGAAATAGTAAACTATTCAGTCATCAGAAACGACAGGAACAGGTATGGGGGTGGTGTCTGCATGTACATTCACAACGATATTATCTTTAACACCTGGCATGACCTGAATCGTGACAAATTAGAATCTGTTTGGGTTTAAATTATCTTTAACAAAGCAAAACCGGTGCTGGTTGGTACTATCTACAGACCTCCCGATCAGAATGATTTCTATGATATTCTTGAGGGGTGCTTGGATGACGTTGACTGTGTGGAAAAGATTCTTATTGGGGATTGGAACACGGACATGCTCAGAAATGAAGCATCCGGCTTCAAATCCTTCACTAGGTTTTCTGAATTACACGGTCTCCGCCAACAAATTACCAAACCCACTAGGGTGTGTATTTCTACTCAAACCACCATAGATCTCATTCTAACATCGGATGAGTCCAAAATCTCCAAGAGTGGGGTTATTGTATGTGGGCTAAGTGATCATTACATGATCTTTTGCACTCGTAAAAAGCATAAACCCAAGGCTGGCGGTCATAAAACTGTAACCACTAGATCCCTTAAATCCTATTCTAGTGAGGCCTTAAACCATAAACTGGAGAATCAAGACTGGTTAGATGAACTAAAAAGCACACAGGTTGAGGAGGCATGGCTAGGTTTCAAAACCAAATTCCTAAATATTATTGACAGTATAGCCCCCATGAGAACCACCAGGGTTAAAGCCCGATCGGAACCATGGATGAATTCGGACATTCTAAATGCTATGAAAGTCAGAGACCTAAAATGCTCTGAAGTTCAAAAATGCAAATCAAAATTAGTGAAACACTTAAACGAAGATCTCAAAACCCACTTTGAGAAAATTAAAAAACAATGCAACAAACTATGCAATCAGGTAATTACCATGACCAAATCTGCTAAGAAAAAATACCTCGATAACAAAATCGAAGAAAACTTAAACAAACCACGTGACCTTTGGAAGCTACTTAATAGCCAACTAGGTTGCAGTCAAAAACTCAAAACCAGGTCTACAAACATCAGCATAAAATCTGGAGATTCTCTCTTTACAGACAAGCTGGATGTGGCTAAGTGCTTAAACACTTTCTTTACAACCATAGCCACTAAATTAGTTAACAATCTACCACCCCACTCAGGGCGTTATGGTGTGGAGCACATCCGTGCGTTCTACAATAAACTGGGTGTACGCAAAGATGATTTTAAACTCTCCATGGTGTCAAACGATGAGGTGTTTAAAAAACTGGGCGCTCTACACTCAGAAAAGGCCACGGGCCATGACAATATTCCAGCCAGATTTCTAAAAGACTCAGCTGCCTCCATTACCCCAATCATCACCCACATAATAAACCTCTCCATCAAACAGGGACACGTCCCCCTTGACTTTAAAATAGCAAGGGTAACCCCACTGTATAAAAAAGGAAGCAAATTAGACCCAGGCAACTACCGACCTGTTTCTATTCTTAATTCCATCTCGAAACTTATGGAAAAAATAGTTTATGAACAGGTTGATAGGTACCTTACCGAAAAAAATCTGATGTATGAATTTCAATCAGGATTCAGAACATCCCATTCCACTGACACATGCCTTCTCTATTTGAACGACCACATCAACCATGAGGTGGACTCGGGCAAGTACTGCGGCATGGTCATGCTGGACCTCCAGAAGGCCTTCGACACAGTAGATCACCGCATATTGTTAGATAAACTGAAAGCAATTGGGTTCGATAGAACATCGGGGAGCTGGATGCAATCCTACTTAGAGGGGAGGGAACAGGTGGTTAGTGTGAACGGAACACTGTCCCCCCCCCTCCCAGTGACCTGCGGCGTTCCACAAGGAAGCATATTGGGACCTTTACTGTTCCTAATATATGTGAATGACATGTCATCAGCATGTGATTGCAATTTGTTCCTGTTCGCGGATGACTCGGCTCTGCTGGTCTCTGACAGGGACATATTGCAGGTGGAAAAAGCGCTAAGCACTGAACTGAGTAGAATCTGCATCTGGCTAGCTGACAATAAACTATCAATACACCTAGGTAAAACTGAAACCATCCTATACGGATCCCCATCTAAACTCAGAAAGGCTGTACATTTCAAAATAAAAGTGGGTAACATTAATATCACAAGAAAAGAGGATATTACATACCTGGGCTCCATCTTAGAGGCAAATCTTTCCAGAGATAAAATGGCAGCAAAAGTAATCAAAAAAGTGAACCATAGAACTAGATTCTTGTACAGGATATCCTCACTTGTCAGTAAAAACACACTGAGGACCCTATCAGGAGCTCTCATTCAATGTCACTTCGACTATGCCGTAACATCATGGTACTATAGAACCACAAAGGCCCAAAAAACAAGACTCCAGACAGCCCAAAATAAACTGGTTAGGCTTCTGCTAGGCCTCAACCCTAGGACACATCTAACCGCTGCTCATTTTTTGAGCCTTGATTGGCTACGAGTAGTTGACAGAGTGCAGCAGCTTGCACTGGGCCTGGTCTTCAAGATACGCTACACCACAAAGACACCCAAGTACCTGTCAACATACTTCCAAAAAGTGAACAACGTCCACACATACAATACCAGAGGAAGCTCCACGAACCACGTTCAACCGCGTTGCACCACAAACAAGGGGTTAAACTCGTTTGCAAACTATGCAGTAAAAATGTGGAACGCCCTTCCTATAATCTTAAAGGAGTGCAAAACACTGCCCACCTTCAAAACCACTCTCAAAAAACATTTACAGGAGGCTGCAATCCGTAACTGGACCCTCTAAATCAAAAATCAGATTAAAAGACCCGAACTACCCACTGTACATACTTTGTGTTTTGTCCCCCGCCCCCACCTGTGGTGTATGTCCCCACCTGTCCTACCCGCTGTACATACCTTAGGTTTTGTTGTATTGTTCTTCCCATGATGGATGTATGTTTATCTTGTAGATAGTACTAGTTATTTGTCTGTATTATCTTGTAGATAGTACCGTACTAGTTTTTTTGTCTGTCTTACATGTAACGATGAATTGAGAATCAAGGACCCCAATTGAAATAAGCCAGTGGCTTTCTTGGGGTTTTATCCTGTTAGTTGACCTTGTATGTAATATGTACTTTCATGTACCTACTTCTGCAAATCTTCTAATAAAGTTTTCAATCAATCAATCAAAGTCGCGTTTAATGCGACTTTTACATCACTCTACTAGAGTATAGCGTCACTCTAGACGCAAGTATAGCAGCGAGTGCTCTATAGAAAGCCATAGCTAAGCATTTGTCTCTCTTTTTCCTCATCCTTCTTCTTTTGACCACTTGCTCATATCTTTGCCGGCTTCCGCTGCACAAAAACTTGAAAAAGAAACCGGTTGTAACGTTATCATGTTATCCATGGTTACTTCCTGACGTCATTGTTATTGTCCTTCTGCACATGCGGGTCTGTTCAGGGCCGTGGAATGTTCACACGGGAGTCAATGTAGGTCAAATAGGTCACATTTTAAAAGTAATGTGAACTGCCAAACAAAAAAATCAGATCTGTGTAAAATAATTGGAATTGAGCATCAAGACCTGCCGTGTGAACAAAGCCCTAGTGACTAAACTCCAAAACGTCGGAAGTGACTCCAATAAGTAAAGATGAACATGATCTGATAATTCCATTGGTTTCTCTATTCAGTCATTTGTGTTATTTTTTCACAGGTGAAGAACATGGAGGTGATAAATTCCACGAGTGAATATGATAGTAACTTTCATGTAGACTATGAGAGCGAAACAGACCTTTGTGACATGAATACCAACAGTGACATGGGCATCTTCATACAAACCTGCGTCCATTCTTTAATCTGTGCTTTAGGCCTATTGGGCAACGCATTGGTGATCACCACATACGCGTTCTACAAGAGAGCCAAGACCATGACTGATGTGTACCTTCTGAACATGGCCATAGCAGACCTCCTCTTTGTTGTGGCCCTACCACTCATCATATACAACGAGCAGCACGAGTGGAGCATGGGATCCCTGACATGTAAAGTCCTACGGGGAGCCTACAGCATCAACCTCTACAGCGGTATGCTCCTGTTAGCCTGCATTAGCGGTGACCGCTATGTCGCTATTGTTCAGGCCAGGCGCTCCTTCGGCATCCACTCCCAGGCTGTGGTTTACAGCCGCCTCATCTGTTTTGCCATCTGGGCACTGGCCATAGCTCTGTCCATACCCACGGTCATCTACAGCGAACGGGTGGAGGACACAGACCTAGGGGAGACAATAACTGTTTGCCAAATGGAATTCTACCATAAAACAACCGCTAAGCTGATGAAGGTGCTGATGCCAAGCCTGCAGGTGTCTATAGGGTTTTTCCTGCCACTGTTGGTAATGGTGGTCTGCTACTCCAGTATCGTGTGGACCCTGCTGAGGGCCCAGAGCATCCAGAGACACAACAAGGCGGTGCGTGTGGTCTTTGCCGTGGTGGTGGTCTTCATCATCTGCCACCTGCCCTACAATGTGACCCTGCTCCAGCAGACACTGAGTCTGTTCCAGCAGAGGGAGTGTGCAGCGGAGAAAATGATCATAACTACTCTGAACATCACCAGGAGCCTGGCCTACCTCCACTGCTGCCTCAACCCCATCCTCTACGCCTTTATAGGGGTGAAGTTCAGGAACACCTTCCGGAAGATTCTGGAAGACCTGTGGTGCATGGGGAAGAGGTATATCTATTCACGTCGCTCCTCGCGCCAGACCTCTGACCTTTATGCCTCGGTTCACAAGTCCACAGAGGGATCCAACAATGAGAACGGGTTATCGTTCACCATGTGAAGAAGCAGTGTAAGTCAATATCAATTGCTGTATAATCCTCCTGTAGTTTGCCATGGGTACTGTACAGTCAGTCATGAAGAGACAAAAGTTCATCAATTAGGATTTCAGTGCTTCCACTGCAACTGTTATGAAGTCAGGGAGGAAAAGGAAAAAAGTGCTATGAGAAAAACAGGAACAATTGAAAGGTTTATGTAATATTTCATGCAATGAGTGATAACCTAAGGTTGTAGTAAGGTCATGGATGTTATGTATCACATGTATGGTAGCTACTGTATATACATGTATCTTTTCTAAGGGTAAGGGACAATATGGGAGGGGGTTTGTACAAAACTTTTACCAGAGTCTGAACGTAGCAAACAATGGATTTGAGCTAGGTACGGTAACAGAGAGTGATATCTTAAACATTCTTAATCAAATTAATACGTCTAAAGCAACAGGACTAGACAATTTGCCTGCTAGATTTATAAAGGATAGCGCCAGTATAACAGCAAAAATCCTTATGCATATTGTGAATCTTTAAATAGAAACAGGAAAGTTCCCAAACGATCTGAAATCAGCCAGAGTTGTTGCCCTGTATAAAAAGGCAGTAAAAGCCAGGTTAGCAACTACAGGCCTGTGTCAATCTTAAATATACTGTCTAAAGTCTTTGAGAGACTGGTACACAATCAATTGGAACAATATCTTCTCAAACACAAAATACTGTCTAAGTATCAGTCAGGTTTCAGAACAGCTCATTCTACAGATACGTGCCTAATTGATCTTTTTGACTATATAAAAATGGAAAGCGAGAAAGGGAATTATACAGGTATGGTCATCTTAAATCTACAGAAGGCATTCGATACTGTTGATCATAATATTCTTCTAATGAAGCTGAAATGTATTGGTCTAAAAGATATTGCGGTAAATTGGTTCAAATCCTATCTAGCAAACAGAGCACAGGTGTGTAAAGTAGGAGAGGCCCTGTCCACAGTTAGGGAGGTCACATGTGGGGTTCCACAAGGCTCCATTTTGGGACCTTTATTATGTTCTGTCTATATTAATGACATGCCAGCAGCAGTGACATCTAGAATGATGATTTATGCAGATGATTCTACTTTACTAGTATCAGGCAAAGACGCACATGACATTGAAGAAACTCTCAGTAGAGAACTGTCTCTGGTAAGAGACTGGTTGATTGACAACAAACTATCGATACACTTAGGAAAGACAGAGTCCATTTTATTTGGCACTAAATACAAGCTTAAGAAAAGTAACACAATCAAGGTACAGTGTGAAGGAAGTATTATCGAATCCCAATCATGTGTCAAGTACTTAGGGGTCTCTCTCGACCAATCTGTCTCTGGGGAGGAAATTGCAGCTACAGTTTTATCTAAAATTGCAAAGAAGCTAAAGTTTTTATATCGCTATACTCGTTTTATGAATTCTAAGATTAAAACACTTTTAGTAGCAGCTTTAATACAGTGTCAATTTGATTATGCATGCTCCGCATGGTATAGCAGACTTTCCCAAAAACTTAAGAACAAATTGCAGGTAGCACAGAATAATGTTATCAGATATATACTTAATGCTCCTCCCAGGACACACATAGGACCCATGGAAATGAAAGAAGTAGGTCTGTTACCTGTAGAGGATCGAGTAAAACAACTAAAACTCAACCATATGTTTGATATAGTTCATAACCGGGCCCCTGAATATATAAACTGTAACATAGATATGGAGAGAAGTATACATGATTATAATACAAGAGGAAGCATTATGTCATGCAATGTTCCTCTTGTCAAAAGTAAAACAGCAAGAAGCTCATTTTTCTATACTGGGATTTATTTATGGAACCATCTGCCTCTGCATATTCAGCAAAGCCAAAGCAAAGCCATCTTTAAAACAAAAGTGAAGTCATATTTATGGGAAGAACTAATGGCTCACCCCTAAGAAAGAGAGGGTGTTTCCGTTTTGTTTTGTTTCACTTTATGTTTCCATGTTGTGTGTTTTAATATGTGCTTTTTCTATGCTGTATTATGATGTGATGTTCTGTTTTATTAATTTTATGTTTTATACTGTGTGATGTTTTGTTTTTATTAATTGTATGTTTTATACTGTGTGATGTTTTGTTTTTTATTAATTTTATGTTTTATACTGTGTGATGTTTTGTTTTTATTAATTTTATGTTTTATACTGTGTGATGTTTTGTTTTTATTAATTTTATGTTTTATACTGTGTGATGTTTTGTTTTATTCATGTTATGTTTTATACTGTGTGATGTTTTGTTTTTATTAATTTTATGTTTTATACTGTGTGATGTTTTGTTTTTATTAATTTTATGTTTTATACTGTGTGATGTTTTGTTTTTATAAATGTTATGTTTTATACTGTGTGATGTTTTGTTTTTATTAATTTTATGTTTTATACTGTGTGATGTTTTGTTTTATTCATGTTATGTTTCCATCGAGGACCATTTTGGAAATAAGTGTTTTAAATAATGCTTTCAAGTGCCATCCTCTGGACATTACGTGTCATAATGTGTAAATGATGCTTTTTGTAAATTCCTAATAAAAATCTAATCAAATCAAATCAAATGTATATGTTTACCTTGGTACACAATACACATCCATGTACAGTACCTGAGGAGGGGAAGGATGGCTATTGACATGTATTTGTTTTGTTTATCATACAGCAACATTGTTGGCATATTTTGAATGCTGCATTACGTGTATGGGTTTTTTACCACTGGTATATTTGATGTACACTGATGTACAGTATATTGACTTGTGACACTTCTTGCATGAGAAGTTTGGCAGTATAAAATGTTTGTTAATCATTTTATTTTCAGAGACAATAACAAGCTTTTGGACAAGCTTTTATAACAATGAATATCTGAGTTTGTATATGAAATAGTAAAATTGCTCTGCTTATCAGTGACGTGTGGTCAGGGTAGACTGGGTAGGCAGTTCCTACCCTGTGATAATCTAATAAAGAAAAGATTTTGAAAAGCCTAATCAATTATATTCTATGTAAAATTGCCATTATTTTTGTTATCTAATTATAAACGGAATTAATCTTAGGAGAGGTGCCAGAGTATGCATACTCGATCTGTATGAAACCCACTCCCCTAAGACAAACCTGCATTCATTTCACCCTTGTTTCTGACAGATACAAGCCATACATTCTTCTACAGGTCTCAATATTGTACAAGAAGACATTAACATTTTTTTAATTTAAAAATTATGTTACAAACTGTTGATTTTGTTAAGTGTAAGGTTTTGGCTTGTTTCTGATCGATTTGGCTGATATTTCAGTCTCATAATGGCTTCTTTGACTTTCATTGTTAAAGTATCGGAACTTCACAATTTTGGGGTCCGGCCAAATCTCTATTGTGTGAAATACAAATGACTTGCACTACTTGTAATGACCAAAACAACAACAACAACAACAATAACAACAAGATGTTCAATGTTGCTGATGCTCAGTGCCTGATTTTGGATGCAACTCATACACTACAGAGGAGTAATGTGTTCTAAATGTCATTTGAATGTGGTAGTTTCATCAGGCGGTACCAGGAAGCAGGATGTTCTATCTATCGTTATTGGTATCTCTCTCTACTTTACATTTCAACATATGTCATAGCATAACATACTGTACTGGAGCCATTCTGAGCATATAAAGAATGTGTTTATAGAAGTCACAATAGTTTTACTCACACCTGCACCATTTTGGACTCTCCTATCTTCTCACCTCTGAACATAGTTTCAAGTTTCAAGTTTATTGTTACGTCACATTACACAAGTGTAAGAGAGTCAAATTCTTAGGCTTCAGTTCCTGACATTGCATTTCAGCACAAGACATAAGGCAATAATAATTAAAATAATAAATAAAATTCAAGTATAATTCAAGATAAAAAAAGTGACGGTAGTACAGGACAGAGTGACAAAAAATAGTAGGCATAATACAAGATAAAGGTGACAATAGTAGGCTATAGGTAAGACAGGATACTCTAGTCTAGTGGTACCACTAGTGATAATAGATAATTCAGTAGTAAAGTGGCTGTGAGCTTTCCGTAGTTACAGGTTTCCGTAGTCCGTATACATGGGGTGTGCTTGGGGAAGATAGTAAATTGTCTACAGTGGGCTTGTTCATGAGCCTGATCGCCTGGGGGAAGTAGCTGTTGGTTAGCCTCGAGTTTTGGCCCTGAGGCTCCGGAAGAGGCCTCGCCTCTTGGACGGCAACGGTTCAAACAGGCTGTGTCGAAAGTCCAAGATCCAGTCGCACAGGCTGGGGTTAATGCCTAGGTCCCTGAGCTTAGTGTCGAGCCTGGAGGGGACAATGGTTTTGAATGCGGAACTGTAGTCTACGAACAGCATCCAAGGACAACATAGGAGTTCCTCTTGTCCAGGTGGGTGAGGGCAGTGTGGAGAGCAGTGGCAATGGCGTCGTCGTTGGTGGATCTGTTTTGCCGATAGGCTAATTGGTGGGTTCCAGTTCGGGTGATAGTGAGTCACAGAACAGCTCTTTGACCAGCTTCTCACAGCACTTGCTCACTTCAGAAGTGAGAGCACCAGGGCGATAGTCATTTAGGCATGTTACCTCGCTCTTTTTTTTCGGCACAGGGACAATGATGGCTGACTTGAAGCAGGAGAGCACTATACCTGTGGAGAGGGAGAGATTGAGTATGTGTGTAAACACGCCAGCCAGGCGCGGCACATACAGTTTTGGCACCCAGTCTGGGATGCCGTCTGGCCCAGGCGCTTTGCAGACGTTGACGCGCCTGAGCTGTCTGTGCATGTCTGCTTCGGTGATGGTCTGTGCTGACTGTAGTGCGTGCCCTCTCAGGCAGGTAGATGTTGTTGTTCTCGAAGCAGGCTTAGAAGCTGTTCAGCTCATCCGGGAGAGAACCAACTACGTTAACTGCGCAGTTAGGTCTCCCTTTGAAGTCAGAAATAGTGTGCAGCCCTTGCCACATGCTGCGTGAGTCATTGCTGCATAGATGCGACTCTATCTTTTCACTATATTCCCGTTTGGCTGTCTTAATCGCATAGGTCATAGCAGGCTTTCTTGTCATTAGTTATGTCGGTAGATTTGAAGGCAGCTTCAACAACTGTAAAACCATTGAAACATCTAATAGGCTATGGTCTATGGCTTCTAAAATAAGCACCTCTCTGTGGTTTTCGTTGACAATTACAACATCAGGGGTGTTTGCTGAAATATTGGAGAACACTCCTAATGACTCTTCGTCGCTACACAAACTGAACATGTGGGGCTTTACAGTGGAGTGCTTGTACAGCATTGCGGCAGGCCTGAATATGGAAAAGACACCCTCTGAAATCAGATCCACAATTCGATCATGCCTACATATGTAGAGCCCTTTATACGCATGACAACCATTTAAGATGTGGGGCATGGTTTCAGTTATCTGCTGGTGACTGTGATGTATGCAGTGTGGGCTATGACTGTCAGGAAGCCAGATGGAAAGGTTTAGCTTCGTTGGTAAGACCTGCAGCCTAGCTTTTAAAGTGAAGGTGACAATACACTCGTCAAGAGTTACACTTTTGAACACTGCGTGAGAGACAGAGTGATCAGCAGCAGGGAGACATGCCAGCTTCCCTTGCAATTTCAGTTCAGTCCAATGCTGTCGTTGTCTTTGTCGTAGCGCCATCATAAGGTGTCCCCGGGTATTGACTGGTGGGTGAAGACACACACACACACACACACACACACACACACACACATACACACATACACACACACACACACACACACACACACACACACACACACACACACACACACACAAAATCTTCAGTGAAATCTTATTGCTGCCAAGGCCAACAGATGTAGGACGATGAAATATGAAAAATCTTCTGCAGCAGCCAACCTTCACCATCCCCAAGCAACAACCTGCCAAACATGTCCCTATACAACTCTAGCTGTACCTCTTGTTCTCCATTTGGGGCCTGTTTTGACTTGCAAAATAGTTCCCTTCCAACGTTTTCTGTTCAGAGACTGGTCTGTTAAACAGAGGGGTATACAGATACCCTTTGATTAATAATAGAGATCCACTGTCATGATCTCTTCATGATCTCATCATGTGACATGTGCAACCACTAATCACTAGCCCGAGGCATACACAGGATGTTAACCATTATAAGCTATAATGATCCAGTTGCAAAGGCTGGGGTTGATGCCTAGGTCCCTGAGCTTGTTGTAGAGTCTGGAGGGGACTATAGTGTTGAATGCTGAGCTGTAAGTCTTCTACTCTCTTCCTAATCAAAATGCATTGGAGAAGATATAGGTTCCTTCCATAGATATATTAGATATTTCCTCCAATGGCTTTTGAGAAGGAAACAAGTGGAGGATAGAGGAGAGGACTTGAGGAATCGAGTTTCTAACAAAAAGAGACAGGGCCAGTGCACTGCACACCAGTATTGAAACACACTCCAATAACCCACCACTAGATGTCACCAGTCAGCTACACTTCCAATATATACTATGGACATTTGCTCTGCAAATAAGAATATCAACATTTGTGACATATCCTAAACAATCAAGAGACTATTCATGGTAATACTCTCTCTCAAAACTCGTACCACCAGTCTGTCACGTATTTACATTACAAATTCCACAGCTAAATCAAATCTATACACACACACTCTAGAAATCCTAAAACAGCGGTGCATTATGTCACATATCAGAATCAGAATTCAGAATCTGAATCAGAATTCTCATTATGTCATGACATATAAACTATCAGCCTGTATCACTGACAGTGTGGTAGCAGACCCTCAGCCACATACCTCATGGTCAACTCTCACAGATGAATCCACCTCTTCTCCATTAAGTTAGTCAGGGCCAATTAAGATGGCCCCCCGCGTCCCTCTGCCTGGTCACGGCTCAGATCAGGCGCTGCTCCTCCAGCTGTTGCCCAGTGGGGACTGGCCTACAGCCTACTGAGATATACCCTGGATCAGATCAGGTCAGACCCCATCACTGGGCCCCCCGAACCAGAGTAGCACACACGACAGGTGCAGGTCAGAATGACAGGAGGAGGGAGAAAAGGGGGAAAGCACCAGGAAACTGACACCCGTCTTCCTGAAAACAATTAGCCTTGACCAGAGCAGCTGCTCAAGCAGAGGTAAAGGGGATCTCCGCTTGGGTTACGATGCATATTTGAAATCTGCGTGCGTTGTATTGTTGTACATTGTTGACCGCAACACCATTTGGTAGATGTTGGATATTAGATTCAGTTGAGTTGATTGGTTTGGGTTAGGGTTAGGGTTAGGGTATGTATGACTCAATTCCTGAGCACTTTCAAAGGTGTTGTCAGGGAAGAAGAACACCATAACACTACAAGAAGTGTACAATAACAGTAAATTTTCAATACTTTTCACACAGGAGAGGTACAATACATTAACACTTGTAAACGTAAACGTACACATATTTCAGTAAGGCTGGCTGACATGTCTTGTGTAGATTATTTTTCTTCCAATGTATGTGCCTAGTATCAGTCAGAGAGTAGATGCCACCCATTCAGTAATACTTACCTCAGAATGTTGCTGTAGACTTTGAAATTGAAATTGTGGATTATTCCATATGCATATATGCTTCTCAAGGCATTCACAGGGTACAGTACGAAAGAGGTAAGACAGACACAGCAGAAGAGCACACTCTAGCAATGTTGGAATCTAGAAAAACAGACCCCGCTTTTGTACCGGGAACCCTATAGCCCCTGGCAGTACCCCACATGGTTACTGCTGTCATAGCCTGGTCACGTCCATAAACCCCCTCCGACTGACAAATATGGAACATCTGTTTAGAATACCGTTATCAGCAGCGGGGATCCATGGGCCCTTGAAAGATTGAAAGAGGTCAGTGAAAGAGGTCTGCCCAGTCAATAGGCTGTGCCCAGTTGTATAACACATTTATGTGTTATGTGTGTGTGCATGTTTGTTGTATAATTAAACTGAGTGGAGAGAGCTTGCTCTGTCAAATTCCACCTGGTCCTCTGATTATGGGGCTGTAATGTTGATACAACCCTGAATGTAACTCCATTAAAATGACATACTGTTAAAATGTATCTCTCCTAGATGATTTAAGACCACTGGCCCCTCTGGCAAAGTCATATCAACTCAAATAAGTGCTCTGTCAGTTCATAGTATGGGGTGTCTAAAAGGACGTAGCATCGGGTGCCATGTATGGCTGGGGCTGTGGACCCCTCTAAGCCCTCTTTATAGATTCTAAGAAAAAAAATGAATATATAAAAGGCTGTCAAACAAATTCCTTGTTTAAAGTATGCCACTCCTACAATGACCCTAGAGTGACCTGTGCCTGTATTCACAAAAACAACCCTGAATGGCAGTACTAGGATCAGTTTTATCATAATGAATATGAATATATGGACAGATCAACCTGATGTCTGCTAGCAATGCTACTCTGAGACAGTTTGTGAACACAGGCCCTGGTAACTATCCGGTCATTGTAGGAATACAGGAAATGTAGGAAATCGAGAGATCTAGAAAAGCATCTTTTGGCGAGGTCATCAATATCAAATGAGTAACACTTGATTGAATACACTAACTTCCACTACAGCATAAAATACAGCACATTACCGTTAGTCTCTCCCTTACACGAGAGGCAATACTTTCCTTTCCCTCGGCCACGGACTATTGTACATTCAGACAAACATCTGGACGTTGATGACGAAATCATTCCTTTAGACTCAAGCCTCCAACTAGTGCCCCAGATTCAGGCCTGTAACTCATATTCTCCAGGATTCCTAACTGACAGAGAGTACTGGAGGCTGGTGGGCCTTGTCTGTACAGAGCTGTACCAGCACGCCCCAGGGTCTTTCACCACTGCTTTCATACCAACTCTGGCATGACTGCTGAGAGGCACCAGCATCAGGGGGCTATGGAAGGGGGTTTACAGTGTATGTGTGTGTATGTTTGTGAAGCATGTGTGTAGAAGAAAGAGAGTGTTCAAAGTGTGTGTGTGTGTGTGTGTGTGTGTGTGTGTGTGTGTGTGTGTGTGTGTGGAGGGTGCTACGCCTGCTGAGGTGTGGACCTTTGTGTGTGTGTGTGTGTGTGTGCAGGGATTAGGAGGTGGAGGAGGGGGTCCCCCTTGTACACACGCAACCAGCCCACCAGATGGACAGGAACTGCATGGCCTAATTGTAAGACTTGGCCCAGGTCCCAGACCAATCCTGAAGAGAAAACATTTCAAGAGAGCAGAATGTTTTTTCATTCTAAGCCAACATGACATTTGCACAGGCTGCCCCGCTTGTTTTTGTGGAAGAGGGACAGTGCAGGGCGTTGCGTGCTCCCCTGTTTCCCGCCTTGTTAAGGCGTTCGTTTGGCAGTCCTAGATGTGTTTGGCAGTTCTCACTGTGTGTGAGAAATGACTTTCCTGTCTGTGTGAGCTCAGGTCTTGTCCCTCCACAGATTGAAGATAAAGTGTCTTCCTCACAAGGGCCTCTCTATGTGTGTGTGTGTGTGTGTGTGTGTGTGTGTGTGTGTATGTGTGTGTGTGTGTGTGTGTATGTGTGTGTGTGTGTGTGTGTGTGTGTGTGTGTGTGTGTGTGTGTGTCAGAGCGAGAGAGAGAGAGAGTGTGTACAGTATGCAGCCAGGGTATGAGGTGTGTGTGTGTGTGTGTGTGTGTGTGTGTGTATATGATATGTAGATGTGTATGCGTGATTCAGACTTGCTGGCAGGCAGATGTTTCCACAGCGAGATGGGTTGTGCACACAAACAGATGCCGCCAGGCTTGAAAAATAGTCAGTCTAAGCCTTTTCTGCACTCCGGCATTAAATCTCTGACATCCCCTGGACTGTCGATGGGACAGTCAACCATTAGCAGCTTCAGTAAACAATCCAAACACTGGATGTTACAGGACCAATGTAAGGACCAATGGGGGACGGCGTTGGAGGGATTATTTCTATGAAAATACACACATTTTAGACCTTTTGCTCTATTAAAAACAATGATCCTTTGGGTTGGGTTCTGTTGCAGCAAAATGTACTTGCTTATGCTTCATTGAGACTGGCTCAGGACTAGTGTGGTCCAAGAGGTGAACATTTGGGCTAAGCCAAGGAATAAGAGCATTTAATGTGACACTTAACTATTTTATTGGGAGTCAGGTTAAAGACCAACAACCTGAGAAACCTGGAGAGGTGTGTGTAATTGGACCGCAGCGTGGTGTGTGTGTGTGTGTGTGTGTGTGTGTTACCTTTTCCAGGCAACATCAGTCAATCATGAACACCCATAGCAGAGTGATGTCATCCCCTAGAGGAATGTTTTTCTAGCCTGCAGAATCCATCCCTGGCAGCCATCTTAAACCAGAGGGGTGGAGGTTCAGTGACATGCAAAACAAAGTGAGAAAACACACATGTATGCACACACATACACATACACATGCACTCACAAACAACCCCCCACCCACACACACACGCACACTCACGCATGCGTGCGCACGCACGCACACACACACACACACACACACACACACACACACACACACAATCCTTCTTTATTTAATCTCTTGACCCCATCTTCACCCACTGGTATCATGTCAGTATCGAACTAGGAAAGCCAACTGGAGATAGAAAACATGTGGCGGGGGATTGGAACACAATTGACTCTGAAGACACAGGGTTCGGTTTCATTACGAAATCACGCTCTACCAGAAAGAAATCCTCTTCAATAATGTGCCTGATATCCGACAACCTGACAACCTTCACCCCTTGGCAGGATAATTTTTTGCTTGGCTTGTGTAGAGACAGGAGAAACTTTTTTAGTTGGCAAGTACAACGCTTTCGGCCTCTTCTTCTCACACCACAAAACGAAGCTTTCCCACACTTGATAGGGGAAAAAAGTAGCAACTTTTCAATCTAGTATCTCACATTCCGACAGATAAGAGGATAAGGGATGAGGGGCGGGGTGTGGTCAAACCTGTGTCTTTGTGTTTTATGGGGGCTAACACACACACAGCCTTCCTGGCTGACCTATTAGGGCCATTTCAGGCCTATGAGAGCTTATTAAGGAGCCTGGCAGTAAGGGGATTATTGCTGGCCCAGACTGCTCCCTGTTGGAGTCGACCGAGGAATGCAGGGAAGTCAGTCAGCCATTCATCAGACAAGATTAGCTTCGTTTTTCAACAGCAACAATTTCTTCATGGGATTGTGCGACCCCCCCACCCTAACCAAACCACTCCCAACCTCCATGACCACTCCTCCTACACAACACCACACCACACACACACACAAATACACACACACAGTCACACACACACACAAATACACACACACACACACACACACACACACACACTGCCGCCTCCACGTAGAATGGACGCATCCTTCTGATGTTGTAGAAGAAGAATCTGCACAAGCGTGCTGGAGATGGCAGGCTTTCCCGTGGAGGAAGAGTAGCTCAGTCTTGTTAAGGTTGAGCTTGAGGTGATGGGCTGACATCCATGCAGAGATGTCAGCAAGACACGCAGAGACACGTGTTGCCGCATGTGAATCAGAGGGGAGGAAAAACAGGAAGAGTTGAGTGTCATCTGCGTAGCTGTGGTAGGAGAACCCATGTGAAGAAATTACAGAGCCAAGAGACTTGGTATAGATGGAGAAGTAAGGGCCCTAGGACAGAGCCCTGCGGGACCCTGGAGGTGAAGGCTTGTGGAGAGGACAGCTATCCTCTCCAAGTCACCTAGTAGGAACGATCAGCCAGGTAGGAAGCAAACCAGAAGAGTGCAGAGCCAGAGATGCCCAGTTCTGAGAGGATGGAGAAAAGTATCGGGTGGTTTACTGTGTCGAAGGCAGCAGACAGGTCCAGGAGAATGAGAACAGCGGAGAGGGAAGAAGCTCGAGCAGAGTGGAGAGCCTCTGTGACAGCAAGGCGAGCAGTCTCAGTAGAGTTCCCAGCCATAAAGCCGGATTGGTGGGGGTCAAAGAGATTATTCTGCAGGTAGTGAGAGTGGGGTGCAAAAATGTGTGTGAGAGTGGGGTGACAGTGGGGTGCAAAAATGTGGGCACCCCTGGCCTTTTTCCTTGTTTTATTATTTTTAAACGGTAGAAAATCTATAATATTGCTTTAAAATGTGATGAAATGTGTCATGTTTAACTTTGTACCATTTAGAGGTTAGCTTCTTTTCACTTAGATATTAATTGTAAGAGGCATTTTGACTAGAGGTGCCCACATGTTTGCACCCCACTGTATGTACAGCGCGTTCAAGGGTTTTAGATTAGAAGGAGAGAAGAGATACCAGTCTGTACATGTGGACAGAAAACGGGTCACGGGTTGGTCTCTTGAGAAGAGTCTTGACTCTGGCTGTCTTGAAGGCATCAGGGACAGATCCTGTGGATAGGGAGGAGTTGATTACGGTGGTAAAGAAAGGAAGGAGGTTGTTAGAAATGGATTGGAAGAGGGGAGGGAATGGGATCGAGAGGGCAGGTGGTTGCTTGCTTAGATGTGATCAGTTTTAGAATTTCATCAGGGGAGAGGTGGGAAAGAGATGATAAGCCAGAGGCCGAGTGTAGTGCAAAAGTTATGATGTGTTATGTATTAAGATGTGATGAAGGGAGTCGTTTTTTTTTTTTTGAGAGCCAGGCCATGCCAGGCCAACCCTGTGCTGTGCAGCTGCAGCCTAGGGAGGGGCGGGTGGAGGGTTCTCTGTCTGCTTCACACCGTCTGCCTATGTCTGGAGCAGGCCCTGGAACACCTACAGCACTTCCTCACTTGCATAATCCTGACTGGCCATTTTCCCTCCAAAGTCAACACTGGGGTTTCATTCAGGGATGGGTGTTCCAGATGGATGGAGGGGGGGGGGGGGGATAGGGGAGAGAGAGAGACCACATGC
This sequence comes from Nansenia antarctica, assembly GCF_963989245.1. NCBI lineage: Eukaryota > Metazoa > Chordata > Actinopteri > Argentiniformes > Microstomatidae > Nansenia > Nansenia antarctica. The sequence continues at coordinate 42,719,361 of NC_137674.1, forward strand.
CATGGCCATCTATGTCCTGTAGAGGGCTCCATATCTCATGCCTGAGATCTCCAGGGTCCCATGCCAGCTATGGTTCTGTGGTCCCATGTTGCCATGGTGATAATGGCTTTTCCTGGACTGGAGGAAGGCCTTTTATCTGGGTCGGCACTGGAAACCTCATTGCTGTGTTGCAATTTCCATTCGTACCCCCGTTCCTCTGGTTGTGAGTGCATATTCTGCCAGAGGGAGAAGGATCAAACCCTCTACATTGGAAAGGAAGAAGGATGTAGGGAGGAAGGGGGAGAGAGAGAGAGAGAGAGAGAGAGAGAGAGAGAGAGAGAGAGAGAGAGAGAGACTTCCTAGGTAAGACTGTCAAGTGAAAAGCCAGGAATGGACATTATTGCAGTTTGCTATGTTTAAAACCACATGTTTGATCAATACTTAAAGACCACATGTTTGATCAATACTCAAGTCAGGTTCAGCTTCATTGAGAACTTTCTATTTGGTCATAACTAGGATTGATTTATATTTATTAAGTTTCAGGAACAAATGGGGTTGTAAATATTGAAAGGTAATAGATAATAACCCATAGATGCGCAAACATGGTGATGGAAAATGAGTCTTGTGGAAAGAAAAGTGGTTGAGTGAATTGTCTTTCTTGACACAAGTTATCTCTTTCATGGCTACATCATATCGCTGAGTTCACCGTTAAAGACAAACTCCAGGATGGTTGAACATTACAGGCAAATTGAAATGTTTGCAAGGGCCACAATATATCATACTAATTGAGACCAATTAAACATGAATCACAGTCAAAAATGTAAAATGTAAATTCTCTGTGCTTTACGAATGCACAGTGCTTTACAAAGTGTCAATTTGCAGTCAAAAGTCAGCATTTTTGAAATGGTGCATGTTGCATAGGTAATTATAGATCTTTGATCAACAAAGAAGGCCACCCCAGACAGTAAAAAAAACAAAACACCAGCTGGCTTCTATTTAGACATATTAACTGTCTTCTTAGTGGTCTGTTTACAACACAGCTTTATGTCCTACAAACAGCATATGTGAACCAGACAAAGACATGGAGAACAATTGACAATCAACTAGGATGAGGATATGCGATAATGTCTATAATTACATGAGGTATCAAAAGACATTGTAAATTCCCCAGAACAATGGGCTAATACTCCGTCCCGCTACAAAGTAAATCAAAGGAAGCCTGGACATTGTCAAACATGGTAACATCAATCTGGGTTCATTTAACGACAGTATATGACTCCACAACACAGATACACTACCAGGCAGAGACACAGACTGAGGCTCCATTCGTCATAGCGGATTGGGTTTCCAGGACAAAAAGTATTCATTAAACATGGAGCTCTTTTTTCTTCGTTCAAGTCTTAAAAACAAAATCCACATAGACAGAGAAGAATGGGTTCAGTTTGGTACAAGATTGATGGGGAAAAACCAATCAGGTCACATCTGCTTTGAGACATTTAACTCTTACATTAATCTTGAGATACTGAACAGTATAGGGTGAAGTACACACTTAACAAAATATCTCAATGGAGAAGCATTTATCATGAAAAAGAGGCAAGAGAACAGGCAGATGTATTTCAAATGTGGCCTATTTTATTATTGTCAAGAGGCATACATACATTACAGTGCAAACAATTCTTTGGCAAACTTACAATACAATTGTCAGATAGGCATCCACTTTGACCAGTCTTGCAGAGCAGTGCATTCCGTTGACAGTGGGGTTCTGAGGAGGAGGATTGGGGAGACCACAATAGGGAGAGTTTGGAATGAAAATAAGGAAGTAATAAAAAGACAACATGGTTGAATATGAACACAACAACCAGCGATGCAGAGGAAGTGAGGTCACAGTGCAATGGGAGCCAAACCTGGGGGCTGGGGAAGCACACACACATTCTCTCCCCCTCTCTCTCACACACACACATACACACACACACACACACACAAACCGAAATGTATACACACATGGTAAAGCGGAAGTAAGAACAATGATAATGCAGGTGAAATGAACAAGGGATGAGGGATGAAAGAAAATGAGAGAGGGAGGAGAGAAAAGGTCACACCGAAACTGTCCACTATAATCACTTTCTATGTGATACTAATGTTCCAACATCACTATGCAATTCCAAAACTATACTGTTGTCCTTGAAATTCTTAGGGAAGTCCTAAAAGGCTAGTACTAGTACTATTGGTGATTTATGAGAGAAACACTATCAGGACATTACATTTTGACCACAAAAATGCAGAACTTCTGTCTGCAGTCACAACAATCAGGAATAATACAAAGAGAGCAGCAGATAGCCATGAGTCGTGCTTCAGCTAAGTGAACTAGTGGAGAGGTTTAAGTGAGTTGAATTTGAGTATTTGTGAGTGTGTGTGTGTGTGTGTGTGTGTGTGTGTATGTGTTTGTGTCGCTCCTCTGAATGTTTTGGCTGATAACTGAAAGCCGAGCGAGTTACTTAATCGGCATTACTTGATTCCCCCCCCCCCCCTCCTCCCCTCTCATATGGCTTCCATTATAGAGGAATTAGGGGTCAGAGAGGTAGAAGTCTGTGCTTCACACACTGGGCCAGATGACGTCACCTCGATTCTCAGCGTCTCCCACGAACCTCTGAGATGAGAGCCAGACAGAGAGATGTCTCACCCGCTTCAACCCTAACAGAGACACACTGAGGAGCGTTCGGGAAACCTGATGATTGGTCACGCACACACACACGCACACCACACAAAAGCCTTGTAGCGAAACAAACAAGAAAAAAAGGCAAGAGGGCAGAAAATCATATGGGAAAAGAATGTGTGAGTTGTGTCCTGTGAACTCCAGCTGGAGGGCTGTGGGTTGTGAGAGCACTGAGAAGCTAGCGTTGGAGGTATGGCTCCAGTCCTTCAATGTTAGAGTATAGATCAATGCTGGAGAGTGGGATAAAGAGGCCTCTTTGGCAGGGGAGGTTGGTGGAGGTAGAAATCGGAGGAGAGGCTCATTGTAGTGCATGGAATAGAATGAAGAATGGTATGATACAGTTCCTCATTCCATTCCATGCATTACAATAAACCCATCTCCATGTCCACCTCCACCAGCCTCCACTGCTCTATGGGTGAGACTAAGAATACTGCTGCGGTAGATTAGCAGTAGATGTTGAGGGACAAGTCCTAACCGGACATCAGCACACATAACTCAAATGTTCTTTAAAGTCTCTTCTATTCATGGATGTAGCGAAGGATAAACTGTTTACGCACCTTTTCTTCAGGTGAAAAGCAATTACACACCTTTATACAAAAATAAGCTGATTTTAACATTTGACGTTAGTAGATTTTAACATTAGCGTTCACACATTCACCATTTTCTCCTGTGTCGACCCACCTTTTTCTCTTCCTCTACATCCGTGCTTCTAATGCATCATTTCCATGAAAATCAAAGTTATGCATGTGTATCTCAAGTTAGGATTTGGCCCTGATACAGGAGCGCTGGCTTGACATTGAAAGGGTTGGGACGAAACTAAAACTACAGTGGTAAACAACCATCTTTCACTGCTTTTTGAAAGCATAACATGAGTATGAGAAGAGCATAACGATGTTATGAACATCTTGAGAGTTGGATAGAATGCCTTCCCATAAGGAGTGGTCATGCCTTGTGGGACATCCGCCCCCTCCCTCACCCTAACCCTATCGTACCTCCCTCAAGTCCATAAACTTGTTTACATGACTTAAGGAAGAGCAGAGAAAATATGTCTAAAATACCAGATGTTAGTTAACCAACAGTGGCCATTGGAGACAGAAAGGTAATCAGTAGACATTATTTTTGCATTACAAAAGTTTTTTTTGTAGGCCTTCACATTATCTTCATATGTAAGCAGATGATACAAAAAAGAGAGATGTACATATTCATAATATCATATATAGCACCTGTAAAGTTTAGTAAAAGCTGAAGTAACTCAATTTGTACATAATGTCTTTCGAGGGAATAAAAAAAATATTCTCTCAAATGGGATTTACCATGAAAAGGCACATATAATGAGTGTATATATGTTGCTTTGCAAAAAAAAAAAAAAACACAATACTTTGAAGGCTGTATTTAGTGACTAATTCGTTAAGAAGAAAAAAATAAAATAAAATAGCACCAGTTTTTTTTCGGCATTTCTAACCTGAGAAAGCTTTGTGAGACAACATGGTCGTCGATGGGTCGGTCTACTTCCTTTTCCTGCACGTTGGCAGGGCCATTCCCTCCCCTCTCTCTACCGTGCATTTCCGCTCCCTCCCCTCTCTCTACCGCGTGATACAAACACAAACGCGGTGGCGGGTAACACTAAAAGAGGCCTCTGCACCCTTATTAGGTGCTTTCTATGGCCCTGAGTGAGGAAGGGGGGTTTGTCCATCTGTGATCCATCTGTCATTCCATCCGTCTGTCCATCCATCCATCCATCCATCCATCCATCGCGACCACTCTCCCGTTGCCAGTGGATTTGAAACCAAGCCTCAGGCAGTTCAGTTGGCCATGGGGACATGACAATCAAAAAAAATAAAAACAATCCAAAAATGAAAAATAATGACAAAAAATAAAAACTATTACAAAAATACGAGGCAATTGGGTGCTGGTGGGTATCAGGTTAGCCACCTTTAGGGTCTTTCCTTCCCTCTCTCTTTCTTTCTTTCTTTCTTTCGCTCTCCCTCTCTTGCTCTCTGTGTTTCAGATACTAGGGCGTGGAGCTCCTGAGGGTTATACGTGACGGCTGGCCCCCGCCTGCTGGCTCCCGCTCCCAGCCGCCACCTCCTGGTTCAGACACATTGGGCAACAGGCGCCTTTTAGCTTAACAGGCCTCTGGCACTCCACCGGCGGGCACGACTCCACAAAGCACGTCACCTGGGAATCCTGGGGGAGGCACAGAGAGAGGGAAGGAAAGAAAGAAAGATAATTAATATTGCCATTGGCTCAGTTGGCTCTTGTGTTTTTGCTTTGGCTGTATTCTTATGCTAGTAAGGATCACTGAATTGCAAAGAAATATGAGGGAAATCAGGTTAGATGTAGATAGAGGGATAGAGGGAAAGAGAAGGATAGAGGGAGGGAAACAAAGGAGAGAAAGAGATTGAAAGGGAGGGAAAGGAGAGAGGGTCGAAAGTTTAAAGAATGTCTGGTTTGGCATGAAGGAGAGAACTATTCCCTCTGCCAGCAGTAGGAAATATTAGAGAGACACAGATAAAGAGGTAAAAGGGATGCGGTCAAGCAGAAAAATGACACACACTGTACATGGGCACTGGTGCCAGAAGGTGGGCACTGCCAACATGGTACTGAAAGAGGTGTGAGGTTGGCATGGGCAACAGGCAGGGACAGAATGAGACGGTTGGACTGGGAGTTGCTGCTGGCACAGGAATGGCACTGCCAGTCTGATAAGGACGCCCGTCTCCAGGGACGAGAGGTGTGAAAAGGGGGCGATAACTAAGCCGATTAGTCTGTGTGTGTGTGTGTGTGTGTGTGTGTGTGTGTGTGTGTGTGTGTGTGTGTGTGTGCAAGGTAGAATGTGTAAATGAAGCTGGTCCAGTGTGAGTCTTGATTTACAATGTTTCACAGCCCACTGACCCAGGTGCAGCTTGAGTCAGACAGGGAGTGATAAATATACACTTCACTGTGTGTGCTCTTTAGTATCTGTGTACGTGGTCTGTATGTATGAATGTGACTGTGTGTGGTCTAGATTCTAGAAGTCCACTTCTAGATTCCACTTCTAGTCTCTAGAAGTGTGTATGAGTCACACGTGGGTTCAAATATAATCAAAGCTTTGATTGAGCTTGCCTGGCTAGGGTTGGGCCGGTGGAAAGTATTATCAGGAGGATACAGTGTACAAGCTTACACCTTATTTCCACTGCACCGTTCATACTGTTATTTTGGCATTACACCCATCAAGAGCAGGAGCCGACATGTATTAAATTGATCAAATAACAAACAAACATTTTGCTACGGTAGCTAGCGAGGGAGAAACAAAGGTTCTTGAGCTAGGCTGGTGGGATCAACACTCATGTGGGGGGGTATGTATAATGTATTTAAGGTATTATCGGTGTAGCAGGTATTTTGGCAGGAGAGTAATACCAGTTTCTGATGCCAACCCTATCTACCTCTATCTATCTACCTCTATCTATCTACCTCTATCTATCTACCTCTATCTACAGTATCTACCTCTATCTATCTACCTCTTTCTATCTGGAGGCGGCGGTAGCCTAGAGGTTAGAGAGGCCAGCTAGCAATCGTAAGGTTTCTGGTTTGATCCCCGCCTCAGGAGGGAGCTGGATGTGCCCTTGAGCAAGGCACTTAACCCCTAATTGCTCCAGGGGCGCCGACTAGGGCTGACCCTGTGCCTAGAGCAAAAAATACCACAACAATTGATTGACAAGTTCATTGCATGGCAAATAAAAATATTATATTATTATTATTATTATTATTATTACCTTACCCCAAAGGCCTTCCAGGCAGACTCAAGCAAACGCTCAATACACAGATTTATACTATTTGAACTCTGGACGCTTGTGGTGTGTGTGTGTGTGTGTGTGTGTGTGTGTGTGTGTGTGTGTGTTGAAAGGGGGCAACATACTCTGCACTCGCACGTTGTACAGGGGTCCTTTTTCCATCTCTCTCCGTCCGATCGCTCGCGGCCCTCCACATCAGTGCAGTCTGTCTTACTCAGACGGGCTTCAAGTCTTTTAATCTGAAAAATAGACAGCCAGTGTGTTACGATTTTCTTTCTGCTAACAACCCCTCAACACCAACAGAACAGGGGTGGCAAGGGTTACAACAACAGGAGAGACAAGCTAACAGGAGTTACGACAACCATGATGGCATATCTATCTGTTAACCAATTCAAGAGTACCTGATCAAAAACTCTACTCAATGCACATACACACACACACACTCTCTCTCTCTCTCTCTCTCTCTCTCTCTCTCTCTCTCTCTCTCTCTCTCTCTCTCTCTCTCTCTCTCTTAAACGCTCACTAAAACCGAGGCAGCTATATTTAACCTTCTACTTTCAATAAATACCACTTAGTATTCAAAGAACTAGAACACGAAAGGGGCCAAGGCCAGGATGCAGGTCCCCTGTCCCTTTAAATCACTGAAGCCTCTGTTAAGAGTAAATTAAAGCCATGCTTGTGTACATTGGGAGTTTACCTACAGCAGTGTTTACCATTGACCCACACCCCAGTGTGCTGCATGCTACATAATAGCACGGCTGGGTATCCTGTTTAATATGGGCTAATATAACACAGGCTTGTATAGGGACCCACGTTTAGATTGGAGAATGTTCTGGATTCAACCTGGGTGAGCCTGCCTGCGCTTGCATGGACTTGTAGTGTAGAGGAAGGAGGTGCTATGGTGCTCTAATCATAATCACTTTCCAAACATAAGGTTGTGGTTGTGTTTTGGACAACCCAGCTGAGATTTGTGTAACACTCAAAGCCTTCAGATTCAGATTTCATTTATCGTTCCCAAAAGATGAAATATGTGAAATAAAAGGGGCACCGTGTATGTTCCCTGTGTGTGTGTGTGTGTTTGTATGTGTGTGTGGGTGTTTTTGTGTGTGTGTGTGTGTGTGTGTGTGTGTGTGACATACATATGTATCTTTTATTTGCTTTACCGACCAACCCAGTTCATGAGCTGCCCTTGCTCACCTGCTTTCGTAAACCTGTGATGGTCTTCTGCATATCTGTAACAAAGTCTTGGAAGTCATTCAGCGAGGGTTCAGTGCTTGGTTTCGAGGCGAGAGTGACATTCACAAGATTTTCAGAAGAGTCTTGCACTGGCCTGGAATAGATTAAAAACAAAAAGTCATTACATTTAGTTAGTTCATTATTATAGTTTTCAGGGCCCAGATTCAAGGGGCATTTTACTCAAATGATGTACTAGTATGAATGAATGAATGAATGAATGAATGGACTTTATTGTCATTGCTACAGTACAGGTACCAAACAACGAAATTTAGGAGGGGTGGCTCCCCTGGTGTTAGGAAAGAAAAAAGAAAAAGAAAAAAAAAACGTAAAAAAAAAAATCACAAGAAGGGAAGGAGCTGGTTTACATAAATAAAGGCTATGTACACTATCCACTGTACTATACTGTACAGATAGACGACTAGGGTTGTATTAGTATTTCTCCTCAGTGCACAATTAGTATGTTCTTGAAATAGAAATCTTTTGTGCATGCAAGCCTCATATACATCATAGTAGCAAGTTTACATTTACTTCCTACAATGTTATGTGTTATTTTTGAGTAAGATTCTACCTTTTATGACCAAGGTTTCTCCTGTCTAGGCTTAATCAGAAATATTTGGTATCAAACTAATAATCAATAATACAAGTATTTAATTAAATAGCACAAGTTTAATCATGTAGTTAGTTAGTGTGTCTGTTACCTGTTCCCCTCCTCCGGTATGCTGTTGGCGGGGTTCTCCTCTGCGTAGCTCTGGTCCGCGGACCTCCTCCCCCGGAAGTGGTAGGACAGGGCGTTGAACTGACCCTTCGTCCTGCAGTCTGGAGGGGCAAACGCAACGAGATATCACACCCCGATGAGACAGCGAGGCAACAAGCATAAATCAGTCAAACAGTGTTTTACTACAAACATGTCTGACAAATGATCCCCAGACAAGTTGGGAACTATTATAGACCCTGACAAAAGGTGCAAGGCACCCTGTATAGGTGGTGTTTTGGCTCTAAATGCCTGTGTCTTTTCATTTGTTAACTTACATTAGTGGCTTGATATGGAATCTTATCTTTATAGAATCTCTTTACGGATGGATGACAGCAGAGACTGAACCCAGAACAATTCATAATGAAGTGAAATATATTTTTTTATTATTGATGGCCATTATCGAAGGCAAACTCAATGTAAAAAGATAGAGCTGGCAGTAGCAGCTCCGTATTAAAGAACGGTAGTAATTATTTCGCCGGTGATATCTTAATTAAGGTAATGAAAGTGGTTAAGAGACAGAGAAGGTGAAAGAGGGGGAAATAGGGACAGCATGAGAAGGAGAAAGAGAGGTAGAGTGCACAACTAACAAAACTACGGGCTGTACATCAAATCAGGTTGAGGGAGAGATTTTAATGAACCCAAAACTTGGCAGTGAAACTCGACATTCAAAGACGAGGTACTCTTATGTATCGCCATCTTGGTGCGTTCTTCTAGCATCAACATCTAATGATTATCTTCCTCTACCCTCCCATCTCTCTCTCTCTCTCTCTCTCTCTCTCTCTCTCTCTCTTTCTCCCTGCGTCTCTCTGTCACTCTCTCTCTCTTTCTCTCTCTCTCTCTCTCTCCCTCTCTTTCTCCCTGCGTCTCTCTGTCACTCTCTCTCTCTTTCTCTCTCTCTCTCTCTCTCTCTCTCTCTCTCTCTCTCTCTCTCTCTTTCTCCCTCCTACAAATGGCTCGATCGGGGTGATCAGAGTCAGGCTGGAGGATGTTAAATCCAACTGTATATAAGGTTTTCAGATGTCTATTAGGTCTATCTCTATTTACTATTTTTATTTTAGTCTACTATTCAATTGTCCCTTTATTTTGTAGTTGTTGTTTGTGGTTTGAGCTGCTGTTTCCCTTCGGGGACCTATCTATCTATCTATCTGTCTATCTATCTATCTATCTATCTATCTATCTATCTATCTATCTATCTATCTGTCTATCTGTCTATCTATCTATCTATCCATCTATCTATCTATCTATCTATCTATCTATCTATTTGTCTATCTGTCTGTCTATCTATCTATCTATCTATCTATCTATCTATCTATCTATCTATCTATCTATCTATCTATCTATTTTATCTATTGATAAAAAATTAAGTTTTTGTGGATATAGATTCCTTTTTTTTGTTGCTATAAAGGTACACTTCACCGAATATTTACCTCATAATAATTGTCCTGATGAATGTGTGGGCATGTGAACACAGCTTCCAAGTGCATTATGCAGATCAAAAGTTAGGTATTGCTAGTTTAAGGATTTTACCCTGAGCGACGTATTTGGGTTACAGTTTTTCTCAATTGCTTTGGTGCATTTCTCTGATCAGAATTGAAATTCTCATAACTGTTAGTTCAACCTCCACAACATTTAGTCATTTGTGCACATCATAGTAGCAGTTTCTCATTCCTTCAAACAAATTGCAAATGCTTTTGGACATGCATCAATTGCTGTCATACAATTCTCTGCTGTTTTATAACATTATCATTTGCTTATGTCATGTCAGTCAAAATGAACTATACTTTTGGATGCTTAATAGTCATTCCCTATAAAACTAATAGTCCTCATTTCTTTGCTTGAGTCATTACATCCAAAAATGTTGAACAAGTTGTCAAAATCTGTCAAGCAAATTGTATACATTTCTTTATCATTTTTCCTGAAAATGTCTCCCAAATTGAACAATTTCTCTCTGTTATTGTTCACTACAGTAATATGGGTTAAAGCCGTATATCTCATGTTTACTGTACATTACTGTAATTTTACTCTGCACCACATAGACAAGACAAGGCAAGACAACCTTGCAGAGGTGGAAAAGGGCCCCTTTTTACTCCACAACAAGAGGAAGCCATTTGTGCAATGGTGATTGCAAACAATGCCATAAGGTTGAGAGAGATACAAAGCGCTGTTATAGAGGATGACAATATCTTTGGGAATATTGAATCCGTTTCAATCGCTACAATTGACTGCTCAGGAGAAATGAAATGCGCATGAAACAATTGTACAATGTGCCATTTGAACGGAACAGCGACAGAGTGAAGGAGATCCGTCACCAGTATGTACAGGTAAAACATTTATGTGTTCTATGCATACTCTAATGTCCAGTGCTGTAAACTGGTTACTTTGTGTAGTGCCATGCAGTACACTTACATGACAATTCATACTGTACAATATGTTGTCCAAAATGAGTTTTTTTCTCTCTCTCTCTATTCTGGGATAAAGTGTGTACTGGAGCTGGAGGCCAGGGAACCGCTGCACACATTCATATACGTTGATGAGGCGTTAATCTGGCAAAAGGTAGAAGGCGTGGCAGAAATCACATTGGACAGAGAGCAACCATTGATGTCCCAGGCCAACGAGGAGGGAATATTACAATGTGTGCAGCCGTCTCAGAAAACGGCGTCCTCACCCATATACCCTGTCTTGGTCCACACAACACAACATCTGCTGACTTTTTTAGACACTCTTTACAGGGACATAATCCCTGAGAATGAGAGGGGTCTAAATGGAGACCATCTGAACAAGTATGTTGTTGTATGGGATAATGTGCGTTTTCACCACTCAGATCTGGTCAGACAGTGGTTTGCAGCACATGAAAGGATGCTGGTGGAATATCTCCCTCCCTACTCGCCATTCCTGAATCCAATAGAGGAGTTTTTCTCTGCCTGGAGGTGGAAGGTATATGACCGGCATCCACATACCCAAATGGCCTTGCTAGCAGAGGGTGGATTCTCCACTCAGGGATACTTTCCTCGCTGCATTACCAGGGATGATATTCGCTGTGATGTCGATGAAAATATGTGGCCAGACAGACAGGAACGTCTGGATGTCAATGAATGATTTACAGTATGTTGGATGTTCCAATTCAGTTCCAATATGTACTGCAATATTGTTTACAGTTGTGCACAGCTCTACCCAAAGGGTGTTTCTTATGTTTGTGGTAAACAAGTTTGTATTTTTCTTTTGCACAATGCTGTGAACAAATTAGAATTGCAAAGAGCATATGCAGTAAAAATGTGAAACATAACTATTCAGCGTCTTGTACTCATTTACCTCACTAAATACAGTAATGTGTAACCCACTGTAGATTTCAAATGGCTGTGCAAATAGTGTATAGTACTGTCTTGAGCATTTTCAGGTAGTGTCACCAAGATCTGACTTTTTTGCATTGGAAAACACTTAGAGTGAACTGTCATAATGAAAACATGACAAAGCCATTTGACTATCTTGTTCATAAACAATGGTGTCAGGACTTTTCATTTTGATGACACTGACACTTTCATTGACATGAATACTTGCTTTTGAGGAATGAACTATCCATTTTGAGCAAGTGACACGCTTTTGCAGGTTAACACCTAGGTTTTGCAGTTTGTACTAATTGTTCTGAGAAATGCACTAACTGTTGTGCAAATGTTAATAGTGATGTGAGAAATGCACCAAAGCGACTGAGAAAAACTGTAATCACGTGGTTTTTGAAAACGACAAGGAGCTTTAGGCCTGGTTTGTTTACATCTACAAGCACCATGCTAGTGCATACATCTATCACTTATATAATAAGGTGCATCTTAGCTTAGACACACCTCCGTGGCTGGCTGGGAAGCACAAAGCACTATGGACATTGTAGGAGATCATTATTTAGACATATTACTTCCAGATCAGAAAAACGGCAATTCTTTTTTTCTTAGTTGCTCAAATGTTTCACATTTCCTGGCTATTTAACAGAGACCAGAAATAATTTGCTGTTGAGTCGTAGTGACAATCTGTGACATTTTCCTCTACAGACCTCCTAAGTCAGCCAGAGTGGTAAAAAGCAAGTCTGCTTATTCACTAGTGTCAGTATAGACTACTAGAGCAAATGTATTTATTATCATAAATGTATATATTATATCATAAAACTGATATAATACACACTACTGTGTGTATGAGAATAAGAATGGTTTTCTGGTCAGGCAATTCATATGACATGATTGTATTGTATCCATCTGTGTGCAGTAGAATGCTTGTGAGTGTAGCCTACTGTTTCTCTATGTAATGATAGAGCTGATACGATGCTTATGAGGGTGCTGAGTCTCTACTGACTCAGCAGTCACATCTGTCTCTCTAAGTCACATCTCAGCAGTCTATGTGAGTGTGGCTCCTCTTTCATCACACATGCACGCGCACACGCACACACACACACACACACACACACACACACACACACACACACACACACACACACACACACACACACACACACACACACACACACACACACACACACACACACACACACTCTTGAGAGAGAAGACAGTTGTACAGGACCAAGCCCTGTAATTAGTTGGGCTCCACCCTACACTGAGAAAGCCTTTCAGGTTGGAGTGATGTTCAGCCCTGCCCACAATAAAACACACCTTTGATTTCCTACGCAAAGGCTATGAAAGACATACAACGGCAGATAACGGTACGCTCTCATTTTTCGTATGCAGTCCTTGCATACATGGCTCCGCCTATGAATTTTTCGCTTTGTTGTCGTTTGAATTCCCAGATCGCACCGTATCCTTGAACGTGAACCTGTCCACAGTTTGTGTTGGCTCACCGACCCAGAGGAGCTAAAGCCACAACTCTCCTCTTTACGTCTGACCTCTCTGTGTGTGTCGGACACTGACAGGACGTACACTGTTTATTAGCTTTTCTTGAACTGAGGGAACAGTGAGTGTGAGATGGTGCGGTATGTAGAAGAGGCGGTATGGAACTTTGCTCTAGTGATGAGTAGCCCCGCTTAAGACCCGAAGTGTTGTCCTCAGACCACAAGGATGTCCTCTTGGGTCATCTGTCCATAAGGTCCCCAGTACGAGCCACACACACCTTCCCTGAATTCCCTTCTCAATCTACCTCAAGTCCACTGACGTCATCTGAATTGTTTCAGTGATTCAATGGAAAAAGGCACAGAGGCTGGAGTGCGTCTCACAGCAGGGAGTAAGTGGTCTTATTATGAGTAATGGTCCCAGTTTACAGAAGCCTTGTATTCACATCCAGCCACCCAGAATAAGCCTGGCTGGCTCAGAGTCTACTCAGGGGTTTGGAGGAGAAAATTAAGCCACTAGACTAAAACATGAACAAAACAATCTCTTCTACACTGGGAACCCCCAGAGAGACACCAATTCCAATCATTACAAATAGTCTGTTACTGTTAAAGAGAGTCAGAACATGATTGGCCTTATACCAGTGTGGGATATACCTCTACAGTCATGTACTGTACTGTTGGGTTTGTCAATGGGACTGTGATGGAATGCATAACATCTGGGTTTGAACTCCAAATGTAAACTCTACACCCTACAATTAGAGTGTAATGTCTGTATAAAGACAGGTCTGGCTATGTCACAGGAGTCGAGGTTCAGAGGGTAACAGGGATATTTCATTGCCCAAAGACAATGGAAGTTCAGCACCGTAGTCATACCACACCATTTTTCAAATTTTTTAAAAGGAGATCATTAAAGCGAAATCAGCCAGTGCAACCCCTCTTAAAGAGGCAATCTGGGATTGGTATACATTTTTGGACTTTTAACTTCATGTTATAGCTATTGATTATTGAAGAATATAACTTAAAAATGCCTCATGAGCTTGGTTCAACCACATCAGAACCCAAATGAACCTTATTTTACTCCACTGTTTGTAAACTGTAATTGTAAACAAACACTGTAGAACTGGAGGAACCCATCTGCCTCTACCAAGAAGAGTCACTGTCCCTCTGTCCCCTCTGCGTTCCTATCTTATCTATTGTTCCATGGACAGGTGAAAAAGAGCATCCAAGCAGACCATCTGCCTGCATTCACAGTTAGCGCTGTGGTCTGTGATCACGTGAGGTTACGACTCTTTCATCGTATATTATGTAACTAGATAAAGTCTCCACCATTGTGACCACTGATTTACATAATCTTGTCAGGAAGCTTCTGAAAAAACAACACAAAGAACTGGGAGAACGTATTATGCTGCAACTGCTTAGAAAACATTTCCCACCACGCTACCTGCATTGACCCTGTGTACCGTTACTGACAGTTCCTTACTTTCCTTGAATCTTGAGCAAGATTAAGGCAGTACAAATGTATAGGTCCTTTTTACTCATCAGTGGACATAAGGCAGTGAATACAAGGAAAGGAAATTGTTTATATTATTGTATTGCTATGTAAGTTATTACTGTATTATTGCGCATAGTTACAACTGCCAGTGTATTACTGTCTTTTGCCTTTTATATATTCATATATGAGAATAAAATAAACCTCAAAGGGAAACTAAATTAATTTGAAATGCACTCTTTCATAACTCATCAACGGATTCTCAGTCTGAAAAACTATAGAAATCTGTTACAAGGGGGGTCAGCGAAGAGGACTCCCCATCGCCCCTACTGGTCGAAGAGCGACAGTGCTCCAGCCCTGGACTAATTATCGGATGATTGTTGTCACCTGTGCGTGTTTGTCAGTGTATATAGGTGTGTCCCATTTCCTTGTTCCTTTGTCAGTCGATCACTTGTGTTACACCGTATGGAATGCTTCAGAACCCTGTGTATGTATTACCACTTCACGTATCCGTTACCCGGAACGTAATTTGAACTTTGACTTTGTTTGCTGGTTTGCAACCTTGTACCGCCTTTGGAGCCCTTTGCTTAATCTTTAGTTTTCGTGCACTTGATTATTGACCGCAGTGCCTGAGTTATTATTACCTACGTGCTGAGCCCTACTGCTCCCCTTTTTGTTGTCCGGCTAAGAGTTTATGTTTGTACCTTTGAATCATACGTCTCAGTAAAGAGAATCTTTATTTTATTACATCTCCGTCTCATTCTTTACTTACACCGCACCTGGATCCGACATTATTGTGTACACCCAGAACCTTTTGAGAAACGTAACAGAAATCACAGTATCCCCCTTTTTAAAACCCAATATCGACAGGACAGGACCACACACAGCTCAGCACAGCTCACCCACCTTCGCAGCAGTCCTGCCACATGCGCAGGTCAATCTTGGGAATGTCATCGCAGCTGCCATAGCCGTGGGGCAGCTCGGCCACCTTGAAGACGTCTTGCTGGATACGTGTGATGTTGTCACCGTTGTCACAGAGTACGCGCGTGAGGGACGCCTGCTTCAGTTGTGTCAGCTGGGCCGGGGTGAACACACCTGGGTTTTCGTACCAGAACCTGCGAGGAGGGGGAGGAAAGAGAGGGGGAGGAGAGGATGTAGGGCAATGAGGTTGGGGAGGGGAGGAGGTAAAGGGAGTGTGGTTGGGGAGGAGAGGAGGGAGAGGAGGACCGGAGGAGAGCGGTGGTAGAGGGAGTGAGGTTGAGGAAGAGAGGAGAGGAGGAAGAAGGTGTGAGGTTGGGGAGGAGAGAAGAAGAGGAGGGAGAGGGAATGAGGTTGGGGAGGATAGAAAGGGGAAAGCGGACAGGAAGAGAGAGGAGGTAGTGTTAATGAGACTTCATATTTGATTATTACAAACATGGCTCACATGTTTACCTGGTCAGGGGAAAACCCCTGGATCTAATTACAGCACAATTTAGGCAGTACACTATGGGCTGGGTTCACAGACATAGATTAAGTCTAGGCCTAGACTAAATCACATTTTCAATAGAAAATCTCCATTGAAGACGCCTTTTAGTCTAGGATAATCTGTGTCCAGGAAACAGCCCTATAAGTATGTATGTTGTAAAGTATACAGCAGTTGGAGCTGGTGGAGGGAGAAATTAGTTGACACAGGCACATTGTAACGGATGGAACAAAATAAGGAATGGTACCATATCAAACACGTGTTTATTAATACCATTCCATGCATTACAATGAACCCTTCCCCTGATTTCTCCCTGCACTAGCCTACCCTGGTATAGTATGCATTAAAAAAACATTGTGGGGGTAAGTGGTTGTGACGGTAATGTGAGTTTACCTGTCCCCGTCTCGGAGGCGTTTGAACTGGGCAGCTAGCAGACACATGAGGGTGGGCCCCAGCCGGCTCCCAGGAACCAGGTCTTCAGCCATCAGGGCAGGGAACAGGTCTATGTTATGAGGAGTGCCGTACAGCCTGCAAGGAGAGAGAAACGTATAACAGAAATGTATAAAATAAAGCCTGCTTTTTATTGTTATTTTGTTTCTCAGAAAATTTGATTACAGCCTGTATTATGTCTGCAGGCTGTGTAATTGTTAAAGTTCTCACAGTTATAACACAACCCAATGTGACCGATCTCAGGTCTCCTGAGTAGAAGATCCAAGTGTCTACTGCTAGGTCAAGAGGACATCCTCAAGGTCTAAGACAGGGATACCTCATCTCGAGAGTGGGATACCAAATCAGCTTTGCTACAGCGGAACTAGGAGTGCATCTATGGTTGTCATTGTGTATTGTTCAAAGGAACTGTCCAAATATAACTGACATTTATAGAGTACATCAACAGATGTACTGTATATATGATAAAATAATAGGTACTGATGGACAATTAAAGGGATAGTTGACACAAATACCTTTCTTACCCTGAAAGGAGTCTACGGACAAGGAGGGTAGTCAGTCCACACTTTGGTTCTCTTTATGGAATGGAATGGACTTTATCTAGCCACTTGTAGCATTTTGTAACCAAAGATGAATATAAGTCAATCTCTAGATTTTGCATATTTTGAACTTCACACCCTGTATCCTTTTCTAAGTTTCTTTGAGATAATTTGCATTATTTTAATTTGGGTGAACGATCCCGTTAACAATACACTCCTGATGTCAACACTGTCAACACCTTTATAACATATTGATAAGGGTGAAGGTCATTAACAGATACTAAATGTTTACCACTCCAGCTTCTCCCTCACGTTGGGGTTCTTGATCTCGTTCCTCAAGTCGTCAAAGCTCTGCGCGGTCGTCAGGTTACAGAACACCCGGTAGTCGTTGTAGGGAGGTATCCCATGATCCCGCCCTCTCTGGATGTTCATAGCAGCAAGGTCCAGGGACACGGCGTGTGCCATGGAGAACAGGCGCTCCGTCAGCTCTGTATTAAGCATCTGCGTCGACACTCGCATCTTTCCCGCCACACCGAAGAGGCCGCGGAGCAGGGGGTCAATGCCGCCCTCGTTGACAATGCGGAAGGGCGAGAAGAAGGCGCGGTGCAGCGAGATGTGACCCTGGGGGATGGGCTGGAAGTTCTCGTCCAACCGGTAGAGGATGGGGTTAATGAGGGTGTGGCCGAAGCGGAAGGCGGCGGTGGCGAAGGAGTTGAGGATGCCGGAGTTAACGTTGGGGTCGTAGCCGCGGTAGTCGCCCATCAGATTCATGCCGGAGTCGCCCAGGATCTGAGGAGACAGAGATAACACAATCATAATAATCATTTGTTATTAACACTTCCTTCTATTACATTATCATGATCTTCATCCGATCCAATTGTAATGATCTACTATCATTCATCATACTATCTATCTAGCACTTCCCAAAAAATCGGAAGACAATTTACACAATG
The DNA here is from genome assembly GCF_963989245.1 of Nansenia antarctica. Classification (NCBI taxonomy): domain Eukaryota; kingdom Metazoa; phylum Chordata; class Actinopteri; order Argentiniformes; family Microstomatidae; genus Nansenia; species Nansenia antarctica. Next base: position 42,737,525 of record NC_137674.1, read on the forward strand.
CTAGGATATGAGAGAGAGGGAGACCTTTTCTGAGCTGACTTCAAACGGTATGTTATAGAACTATTGAAGTTCCCTCAATCAAGGTGCAGGGTGAAGTCGTGAGGTCTCTAACCTTGGGCAGCCAGTGGTTGTAGGTGATGTGCTGCATCTGAGCTCCCACAATTTTCCTGGCCTCGTGGTAGATGGTGTCTCCGTCCCAGTGGGGGTTGAGCAGGAGCAGCTCCGTCGCCACACGGTTGTGTTCCCTGAACCACACTGTGTGCATGGAGGTCAACCCCAGCTGTTCGTTGGCCCGGTGGTCCCCGGCCTGGAAACACGGGATGGGACTCTCGTTCTCGTCGCGCATGCACTCCGTGGGCGGTCCCGTGGCGAATGGTAGGAGGGGCTTCCCGGAACGCTGCACGATGCCCTGTCGGAGCAGCCCGCGTTGGCTCGCCAAGTCGCGCACCTCCTCCGACTCGTGGCGCGAGCTGCCGTAGACGTTGGAGGCGTCGATGTAGGCGGTGAGCTGGTTGATTTGTTCCCGTGGGAACACGCTGTTCATGAGCAGTGACGTCATGCCGCTGCCACACACGGGGCTGGAGCGCACAAAGGACATGCAGCGGGCGTTGCTGCGCTGTCGCCGGGGATCGTCGACCGGGAACTGGATGGGGAAGCAGGGTGGGTCGTTGGTGCACACCTGGGAGCACAGCTGGCCATCGGAGAAGCGCGATTGGCTGAGGGCGGCCACAGTCGAGTCCAGGTCGTGGTCTAGGAACTGGCCCCACTGCATGAGCATGTGGGTGTAGCGGTCATCCGGGGTGATGTTCTCCGTGCCGATCATGGTGGTCGACACCAATCGAGGAAGCGGTAACGGATGTCCATTATGCTGCCGCTCGATGGTGCCGCGTGGCAGGTTGAAGCCATTGTCGTAGGCAGACTTCAGGAGGCGCTCGAAGGCGGTGAGCGAGGCGCCCCACATGGGGTGCTGCAGGTTGTTGCAGGTGCCGTCGTGGGTGCGGTACTTCTGGTGGAAGCAGATGTCAGAGCAGTTGTTGATGCGGCGGTGGGCCGTGCAGCCCGACAGGTTGGCGATCACTTCCAGGAAGTGGGGCGAAACTAGGTCGTTGTAGCGGAAGGCTGGGGGGGAAGGGGGCATAAAGTAAATGTACATTCACTGTTGGCTGCGTGATCATTTATAAAGCTTTAGATAGACAGTTCAATCACATGTATAACTGATCACCTTTGGTTCTATTTTCAACTACCGTAATACACAGGTATGTTCACTTCAAATAAAGGGAACTGTAGAATCTGAAGTATTGACTGGAGTGAAGATATGTGGTTAATGGACAGAAATTTTTATTTAGAGTGAACTATCCCTTTAGAGCAATTGTAATGAGTAAAAACCTGGACACAGTTAATACAAGTAAAACAAATGGTTCAACCTCTACGCTTATTAAGTCCACCAGTTATACTGTACCCCTACGAACAAATTTGACCTAAACAAAACACTGTAGACTTCAGATTCCATCATGCAGAACTGTTTGCCTTGAGAATGGAAACTGGTGTCCTGAGGGCACGGATTGGAATATTCCTCTGACATGTCCTGACTTGCTGGGAGATGTGACAGCTCCTGTACTACAACTCTAGTGTGTTGGCTATGGGCTGTGTGTGTGCGTGTGTGTGTGTGTGTGTGAGTGTGAGAGAGAGAGAGAAGTGGGGAGGTTTTGTGTGGCCCAGCTCAATAGGGGTAAAGTGAGACTTCCTGTCAGCAAATGAAACAGCAATATCTACCACCTATTCTCTCTCCAAACCAATCTACCTGTTTATTCTTTCACAGAACTGATCCACCCAAACACAATCTGTAGGGTGGCGGTATGTGCGTGTGTTTGTGTGTGTCCATGTGTTCCAAGTCACATAGTGATAATCCAAACAAGCTACATTGTTTTTGCTGACAGAGAGAAATCCTCTGTGTTAGGGGCCAGTGCAACAATAAAGTCTTAGCTGTTGTCATAACCCATGAAAACACTGGTCTCTCTCTCTCTCTCTCTCTCTCTCTCTCTCTCTCTCTCTCTCTCTCTCTCTCTCTCTCTCTCTCTCTCTCTCTCCCTCCCTCCCTCTCGCTCTCTCCCTCTCTCTTCTTCTCTCCCTCTCTCTCCCTCTCTCTCCTTCACTCACTCACTCACTCACTCATTTCTGGGTTCTAACACAGCACTGCCTCCACTGGGCCCAATATCAGACAATGTCCTCCACTAGCTCACCACTACCCACACAACTGGCCCATTCAGCCTGTGGCTGTTAAACTTCAACTTAAACTAGCCACATTAGCATGGGTGTGTTTAATGTACCATAAATACTACATATGTGGAACTTGTTTGGGGCATTGGACACCTCCTCCTTTTCCTTGTTAAATCTGGGAGTGTGTTCACCCGTGACAACTGACCACATTAGCCCGCCATTATGTGGCATGACGCAGGGGTAGTCAAACTGTTTACGGCATCCGCTCGACAGCTTGCTGGTTATGTAACAGGCCCCCCAAGTCAGAGAAGTACAGACAATGGCATACAGATGTCTAGTGACACACACACAGCCAAAGATGTTCCAAATTAAACTGAATGTATTCATTACATTCAAGGGCAAATCTACATAGACATGTACTCTACATAGACATGAACTCTACATAGACATGAACTCTACATAGACATGAACTCTACATAGACATGTACTCTACATAGACATGAACTCTACATAGACATGTACTCTACATAGACATGTACTCTACATAGACATGAACTCTACATAGACATGAACTCTACATAGACATGAACTCTACATAGACATGAACTCTACATAGACATGAACTCTACATAGACATGTACTCTACATAGACATGAACTCTACATAGACATGTACTCTACATGTATGTGCACAAGTTAAACAACACATACTTTCTCTTAATATTATGAATCCATAGGTGGATCCAAAGTACTACACTGTCACTAATGCGTTTGTGTACAGTGTATGTGTTGGATGGGGTTTGAAAATGAATTACCCACATGGAAGACCCAAGCATCTACCATTAGACCAAGAAGACGGCTACATATGTCCTTAGGGCTGAGTGAGACCGCTACATATGTCCTTAGGGCTGAGTGAGACCGCTACATATGTCCTTAGGGCTGAGTGGTCTACATAAGCACTGAGGGCTGAGTGTCTCTCACCTGTCCCGTTGGTGTCGACCATCAGGCCCTGGTTGACGTGGTTCTGGATGAGGAGGAGGGTCTGCTCAAAGATCTCCCCGGCCCTCGCCTGTTCCACTGTGTATGGGTCCCGGGGGTAGCGGAACAGGGCCAGCAGCTCCCCAGGGGTACGAGGGTTACTAGAGGGAGGGAGCAGTAGAGAGAGAGAGAGAGAGAGAGAGAGAGAGAGAGAGAGAGAGAGAGAGAGAGAGAGAGAGAGAGAGAGAGAGAGAGAGAGAGAGAGAGAGAGAGAGAGAGAGAGAGAGAGAGAACATTGGTTTCAACAGCATGTCTAGATTCCTTGAACTATTTTGTCTGGGAGGGAGAAAATACAGGTGATAAAACTCCCTCTACCCTGAATACCAGTGAGTAAACACATCTGACACATGTGAGGGAGTTCAAACATGCAGTCAGTAAAACCCCTCACAACATGCACACACAAGTTTGTTCACCACTCCACCTCCATTTCAGCTCAGGAAATAAATAGAAACAATATCTATTGTAAATGATTTTGCTTTTGCTTTTAATGGGATAGTTCAATCTAAAATCAAATGAGATAAACACATACAGTACCGTCATTCCAGTCAATACACTATGACACGTTCTACTTCCATATCCTGGTTATAGCAACATAGACATTTTCCAATATGAACATATATTTACATATATAATTGTGAACACCTTTAATCAAATGATTAACCAAGGAACTTTAAACGTGGATTTTCAATCCTTGCCAGACGCTGGACCCGGTCCACAGCAGGCAGGGCTGGGGCCACGTGCCTTCTCTGCAGGTGTCCCGCCCAACCCCAACCCCAACCCCAACCCCAAATCAAAACAAACAGATACCATTTAAAGGCATAGTTGGCTGGTGACGCCAAGCTTGTTTTTTTCTTCTCCTCACTCATAGCTCTGAAAGTACATGCGCTACTCATTTCTTTACAGTGAGATAGTGATCTAAGTCACATGTTTTAGGCCCTGTTTGAATACCCCAAATAATTCTCCTTTGCCATTCCTTGATGGGACACATACCGGTAATTGGATTTGGTCAAAGCAAACCTTTCACTACATTGCTTTTGCCCTTCAACTCATGCCGGATCACTAAGTAAGAAAGGATGTTTTAAGAGTATTTAACAGGGCCTTAGTCTCTCCAACTAACATGTGTGGCTTTCTTTCTGCCCTCTTTCACACCCCTTCACCGATCTGATTGGACTGAAGAGAAGAATGCAATGAATTATTATTATACTATTGTGCAATATGACAACCCTAGTTGACTATCTGTGCAGTATAGTACAGTGGATTGTGTACATAGCCTTTATTTATGTAAACCAGCTCCTTACCTTCTTGTGATTTTTTTCTTTTTCTAAAAGTTTTTTTTTTTTCCTTTTCCTAACACCAGGGGAGCCACCCCTCCTAAATTTCGTTGTTTGGTACCTGTACTGTAGCAATGACAATAAAGTCCATTCATTCATTCATTCATTCATTCATTCATTCATTCATCAATTAGTTGGAGCTATTGGCAAACACCTACAAAGCTGCCTTTAATGCAAAGGAGGGTAAATGAGATCAGAGAGGAGAGGATCACTTTTTAGGAAGCGTTCAAGTGGTATCATGTAGGGATGTGGGATACATCGTATGTATCTCTGAGCTTTCAACTAACCAACACAAGATTTACATAAAAAGACTATGGAAGAGACAAATAAAGACAACAAAACAAGAGAGAGAGGGACAGACAAGGAAAGACAGAACTTTTCCTATCCTGATCACCACACTGTGTCAACAAGGAGTTCAGAAAGACAGACAGGTTTCTCTGTCTGTGATAGTCATTAGAGGGGAGCTGGAAATGGAGGGGGTGGATAAGTGACTAAAGGTTTAGTCGACTTACCCATCGAAGAGATGCCTCCTGGTGGACTCGATGGCACTGTCAACGTTGCGGATGGCCTCTTCAATAGACGACGTCACAAAGGTGTCCCCTTGTCTACTCACTGGAGGCACTGCAAAGAGATAGGGTCTGTTTCCGTGACAATGTTACGGTGAGAGAGCGTACAAATGATACAGAACAAAAGTGTGATCCAAACGCAGGAAAAACATGGGGTCAACAAGGATGGGGTCAACAAACACTTTACTCTGACCCCTTGCCATCCATATTTACATTGACATTTTTGGCATTTAACAGTTATTCCAAAGCGACTTAAAATCAAGACATTTGATTAAGTAAGTGAATCACCTATCCACTAGTCATAGCAGGAAAAAGTAATTCTATGCGCTCAGGCCTGGGGCCATTGGCAGTCGTCGTGTTAGAAGGAAGATAATTCATTCAACATCCAGTATCAACTGTGTTTTTCAATTCTTTGAGTATAATAAAAAGTGATGCATCTGCAAATGAACTAATAACAATAATATTGTGGAATCATTTGCTATAAACTGACTTCAGATGTTTAAAGTTCAACTGCATAATGTCATTGGTTGAATCATGCTTAAGACAGCATGAGGTAGACAGAACAACTAAGGTTCAAGCACTAAGTCTAGAACTTACATTGCACCATATTTGGGCTACACACTTATCCCTACCCCTGGAGATTTCAGTAAGCACATTTCTGGCAGATTCTTAAGTCTCAGGTCTGAAGTGTGCCATTAAAAACAACGGGTCTCTGACATGTGGCCTGAAAACATGTCCAACAACAACCCAGCACGTTCAAGGTTCACTGACACTGAGTCGGACGTGAGACGGCACGCAGGGCAAAGCACTGCAGGAACAGCAGAGGTACAGTACATATAGTTTAATTCACTTTACATAAGTCTTCTATTTATTTGTTTTTTTACATGTGGGCACTACGCTAGCCAACTGGTTGCCAATAGTATTAGTTAGTATACTGTATTGTCTTTCAAGTCTTAGCACTACATACTGAACCTAAGACTGTTAGCACCATGCTATCTAACTGAAGAGTAGAAAGTGTTACAGTAGCCTACCTAGGATGGTTATCACTAGGCTAGCTAGCTGAGGAGTAGAAACTGATGTGTTACAGTATGTTAGCCTACCTAGAACGGTGAGCACCATGCTAACGGCCTGGTAGCCGATGGGGTTGCGGGCGACGCACTCGTAGCGCCCGCCGTCGGCCAGGCCCACGTCCTGCACCTGCAGAAAGCCCTCAGGGTTGATGTGAAACTTCCCGCTCTCTGTCACCTGGACGCCATCCTGGAGAAATGGAGGGAGGGAGAAATGGAGGGAGGTCACAGAGAGGAGAAGTCATGACCCTGGGAGCAACAGTAGCGTGTGGAGACAGGGTCAAGGGAGACACACTGCCCTAGGGAACAGGAGTATCTTGAATTTATAGGCTTCGAACAATGCATGTTCAAGATATTTTGTTATTTTATTTACTGACTATTATACTTATTGACTATGTACTGCACAGGACAATGTGTCGCTACTAGGACAGTTCCTTTAAAAAAGTATTTTGACAAGTAAATAAAGTGACATGTACATAAAATGAGCAAAACAATCTCTACAATCCCTTCCTCCTCATCCCCACCCACCATGAACACTAACCCTCAGGCAACATTCTTAACGAGCAACCATCCAATCGTGGTGGCTGTGAGCAGAGCAGGTGTTAGGTGGTCTAACCTTGTTCCAGGTGAGAAACCTTCCTACTGAAACATGCTCCTATCCTTCACGGAGTAAAGCTACCAGCTGAACAAGTCAACATGCTAACACCGTGGCGAGCAGGTCAGGTAATCTAACCTTGTTCCAAGTGAGGACAGGCTCGGGTTGCCCCTGAGCGAGGCAGGGGATCTGGACGTCCGTCCCTGACTCCACCGTCAGGTCCCTTGGAGCATTTGTGAAAACAGGCGTTACTGATGATTTAAAAACATGTGTTAATCATTACACCCAGTTTGCAATCAATCAAAATGCAGCAGACAGCAGAGATTTGTTGTTATCCAAGATGTTCTCTATGGCTTTTTAAACAAGACACTGATATGCTCTCTCTTACGCATGCAAGCCAAGCACACACACACACACTCACTTGTATCGAAAAACACATGTGCGCACACGCACGCACACACACACACACACACACACACACACACACACACACACACACACACACACACACACACACACACACACACACACACACACACACACACACAGTACCAGTCAAAGGTTCGGACACACTTCCCCATTCAATTCAAACTTTTAACTGGTATTGTACGCACACTAACAGTACCAACAGTACCTGTACAAACACTAACACTCTATCTATGCCTTTATCTATTATCTTCTTTAACTATTATCTTCTTTAACTATTATCTTCTTTAACTATTATCTTCTTCTTTTTTTCACTTTTTTTGGGGGGCGTTTTACTTCTTATACCTGCAGCAGTTATGAGTTTTATGATCCAAGCGCTATAAATTCGCTGCAAATTTAGGCTAAATGTGTCTGCAAATGTGTCATTTTACACTGCGATCTCACACACTGTATTGGTCAGGATAGCGGTTGAATACAGATGCAGTATCAAACGTGTCATTTCACACTGCGAAGATAGTGGCTAAACACGACGCAATACCTGCAATCTCACACGCCATATTGGGAAGAGCAGCGCTGCTATTGCAATAATAACACTTTTATCTAGGCTATATCTTTTTATTCATTGTCTTATTATGTTGTTAAATGTTTATCTATTTATTTTCTATATACATGTATCTATTCTTGCCATTTTTTATTTAATGTTTTTCTTACTATCCTTCACACACACACACACACACACACACACACACACACACACACACACACACACACACACACACACACACACACACACACACACACACACACTCACACACTCACACACTCGCTCCCCTCTCCTTCTTTTCACATTTTAGGTTCCAAGTCCTTTTTTCATTCACACAGTTAGTCAAGGCCACAATCTCATTGACTGTACCTCCTACTCAGCCAAGACATGAGATGACTCAAGTGTGTCACACAGCTTTTTCCCCTGTGAAAAGGGATCAGGGACACCACTGCTTTCACAGATGGGGAGGATGCACTTTCCCAGTAAAAAGTCCTAAAAAAACCGCATTCCCAAATCCCAGGGCTGGTAACTCCTGTGGCTAGCCACCTGGCCATGAGAAGATCCCATTCCCTGTGGGAGGAGAGGACCCCTAAGCTCCAGGCCCCCGAGGTTCACGGAATGGTTCAAAAGCAGATTAACTGTTTGCTTTCTATAAAAAATGACCCATTATACTGTATGAATGGGTCTATGAAACAAATATGAAACATTATAAGTCTACGATCACCTTATGATACACTTTCATTAAATGTAGATGCTGTGTGTCTTTCCATCAATCTGTCTACTGTACAGTAGAGCCTGATATCAAGATACTAAATAAAATAAAAATCCAAAAGCTACTGAATTTCAATATAAGGCTTTGCTGTGGGGTTATTGCCTTGCTCAATCCATCTCTCTCTCTCTCTCTCTCTCTCTCTCTCTCTCTCTCTCTCTCTCTCTCTCTCTCTCTTTCTCTCTTGTTCAATGCTCATTCTCTCTCTCACTGAAGATCCTGCTGTGCTTAAGACACATTAGAAACACACTGCAGCGCTGCTCAGGGGTTGCACATTTACAGTGTGGGCCCAACATGTACTTTGGGCCATGTTAACAGCCATTACTACATGGAAAACATGGTGTCATCTGGGGATTACAGAGTGCCATGCTTTCCTGGGCTGCTCCAGCATTCCACAAGCCTCTAATTTCACTTCAACACACACACACGCACACACACACACGCACACACACACACACACACACACACACACACACACACACACACACACACACACACACACACACACACAGTGTGCCATGTGTCTGTCACTAGTGTTCTGTTCAGTCATTGTTGGTCTCTAATTGCATGCTTTCTTGTTTGTAAACATCAAATTAGGCATAGATGGTGGGTATACAGCCACTCCCACCCTCTCAACCTTTACAACCCTCCACTCCTCCTCTGGTGTGAAGAGGGCCTAACACACCCACTAAAACCCTTCACCCTTCAGACATGTAGCATACAGTAATTACAACTGAATGCCTGCCTTTGTTAGACCAATTAGATCGATCAAATGTCGTTAATCTGTTGTTTAATTGAAAAGCTTTTAAAACTAAATATGCTACCATTATTTTGCCAGAGAGATAATAATACATGATTACGTTAATTGGTGTACTTTACAATATTACAATAAATACTCTTGTTGAAAATGTAGGGGTCTCTAATGCCTCTCTGTTGAATACATCAAATCCCATCAAATCAAACAAATAGCTCACTCAAAAATAACATTTCTGTGACATTTTTTTTTTTACATCCATATGTCAGTTAATTTATTATTAACTACTTGCAGCAGACACTTTTTCAATATAATGGAAGCGGATGGGGTCTAGTTTGTTGCCACACTAGGTGTATCTGGAGTAAATCACAGAAATGTACATTTTGGAGTGAACTGACCATGTAATATCCTTTCCAGAGACCCAGTTTAAAAGCAGAGTTGGCTCACCTCTCTGCTGGATGTTGAGCTGCACAGCAGTGAACACTGTGCCCACGGGGCTGATGGCCTGGCACTCGTACTGGCCCTCGTCATGGATGGCCACATGGGCGATACGCAGCGTACCCGTGGAGAGGACCACGTGGCGACGGTCCTGGGGCAGGGGGCTGCCCCCCCGGGTCCATGCGATGACAGGCTGGGGGTAGCCACTGGCCTCGCAGGGGAAGTCCACCGTGTGGCCCTCCAATACAGACTGGTCTTGGGGGGTCGTGGTGAACTGGGGGCTGGCTGGAGGAAAAGAAAGAAGAGAAGAGAAAACACAGGGAGTTAATAAATGTAAGCACATTTCATACACTATCCGCTTACAATGCACTTTACAGGCAAAATTACTGATTCTCAAAGACTGGCATCTGGGCCAATTTTTACCTGATCCGTGCCAATGAGCAATTTACACTTCAGATTATTTGTTAAATACAGATCATACAGTAGGCCTATAGCTGCATTAAACACGCATTTGTCACCGACATCCAATTACAAATAAACTCATGTAGGTCTTCATAACTTGGACCTTTAACCAAATTGATTCTTTTCAGATCTATGTGAAGTGCATAGGACTAGGGTTACAGGCAGGGATACAGTGGTAGAAGATAAGGTGGGTCAATTAAGCGTTATGGAACGAGAAGCCGTGGTATATCGTGGATATTGGCACAGCTAGTGGGGTGGTTAGGCACGATTTCATAACGCTTTCATACAACGGTTACCACATTTATCTATCAATATTTCACAAAAGAAAGACAAGACAAACTTTTAATTAATGTATTTTAATGGAACTATGTTTTATTGTCGGTGTATTCATCCACTGAACAGTTGTTTATTGGTTGCTAAGCAATGGTAAGAATGTAACTTCGATAACGGTAATATACACAGAGTAATATGAAAAGATGTGTCAACATTCCATTTCGCCGTGCGTATATCATGGATATTGGCATGGCTGGAACGCAAACTGACCAATAGAGACAATGGACCGGATCTATCCATTGTATAATGCTGGATATTGGAGAAAACGCAAAACGTAAATGCTAATGTTAAAAATCATCTTATTATCATAAATGGTGGGTAAACAAAGCAGTATTCATCCGAAGAAGGTGTGTAAATAGAGTTTATGTGCGTTTGCCCTCCACTACACGAGGTGATTTGACAGAGTAAATGGGCAGTGGTTCTCACCCTGGACAATGATATAGGCAGTGGCGTGGATAGTGTCCACGTTGTTGGAGGCGAAGCAGGTGTACTGGCCACCATCCGCCTGCACCACGTTCTGGATGAAGAGGCCACCTGACGGGGTGATGTTTATGCGGGCGTCGGCCGGTAGGGGCGTCTGGTCACCCTTGGTCCAGGAGACGCGGGGCTGCGGCTGGCCTGTGGCGCTGCACTCCAGGGTGATACTCTCTCCCACCAGCACCTCTGTGTTCTGGGGCTGGATGACGAAGCTGGGCCGTGCTGAATATAGATATTATTTAAGATGTATTTATATAACATATATTGAAATATAGACTTTAAACAGTTGCATCAGCTATATACTCTATCATCGCTTGCAACCCCAAGTCATAACCATTATCAATTGCCACTTTGGTTTAGTCTTACTGAGACACCTTTCTGTCTGTAAACGCTGTCATGACTGTACTGTTATTAGAATGTTAGGCCTACTTAGGGTCCCTGGCAATAGTGGACAATATTTAAGATAGGAAAGTCAGGATGTGGGATGAGCGCATGAACCTGTGGAGACTGCAATGCACACAGTTCCATTGACCAGTGGGGGGTTAGCCTTACATTGGCATATCATATGCTTGTTTATAATATCTCTCCTCCCAATATTACGATGGATTAAAGAAGTGGAATTTGACAACTTTCAGGATAATTCTAACAACCATCTTTTTAGTTTGTATGTAAAGACGCTCCAAACGTATTTTCTATGAAGTAGGTATGCATATTTTCCTGTAATCTGTACAGTATACAATGTTTAAGATATTCTCCTAGTTTGATTTTACGCCCTATCAAATCCATACAAGGTTGCATGATTTCATTAGTAATTGGAACAGAGCACGGAGGTGATCGATATACCAACAATGGTAATTTCATGTTTAAGGAATATAGCATACAGAATTTCATAATGTGAGAATATACACTAGGCCTACTTCCATATATTGCATATATCCTGGACAACCGCTGTGCCCGTTATGATCAGTGTCTATTATCTATTGGTAATTATTGAACATGAATGAATAATTGTCCCATAATTTACCATTCATTTAATAATCTTATACATTCCACTCCCCTTGTTATCCCTCTGACACTCCCATTTACTGCTCTGCCTATATTGGTGCAAAGTTTGTATTGGTCGTGACAGATGCTCTTTGCAGTGACATCAAATTACCAAAACAGTCTTTGCACATGGTTTTAATGGTGCGCAGAGCTCTTTAGCAGAAGCAAATTGGGGTGAGAGGTCCAGTAGAAGCTGAGAGCTTTATCGCAGCTTGATACTGTTGACCCCATGTGAATCCCAAATGTCCTAGAAAACTTTTTTAAAGTAAATACAAGACAGCAGCGTGAACTGAAATGATGCTCAGACGTGTATACAAACACAAAATGCCTGATGTATACACACTCTCAAGAGAAACAGGAAACGCACACATCTGTTCTCAGAGTCGTTTCTAACGGGGGGTCGGACCCCGAGAGCCATCAGTCGCCCGCACCTCACAGCGACCTCGGGGTCATCTAGAGACAGCAACGCTAATCTCCCGGGGCGACAGCTATGACAACGGTAACTAATGGGAGAGGCGGGGGGTTGTTGAGGAAAAACACTTTTCTCCTGGAATGCAGTGAGTTTTGCTCGCGCTTGGTGGGATACCCCAATTATTTGACCCCTACCCTAACCTTTGACCTTGTAGGGGCGACTGCTGCTGTTTGCTCTCGGCATGAGGCTTGCACACTCTGAGCTAAGTGTCTGCACCTTGCTGCCCTGTTGCTTGTCTTAGTTTCAGCTGTTGAATACAGCTGATTACTCTTGACAAACTGTTTAATAGCTTGGGACTGTTCTGAATGATTGCACTATACCAGAGCATGCAGGTCTAGAGCAAAGAATGTCATTGAATAGGGACTTGAATATCGATTGCACATTCATCAGTTTGCACTGATGAGTTTGCACTTATCTGAAGTCGGTGAGTCGCCTCACAAACAACATGCACACTAGACGACTTCAAGCGCAAGGAAAGACTATGAAATGATTCAAAATGACTATGAGTCAAAAATGTACTGCACTTTCAACAGAGTTCACACTTATCTTAAGAAGTACACTCATCTTGAGTGGCCTGTATACTTTCAACTATGCATGCTAGATGACTTCAAGGACGGATACAGAGTACGACTATGAAATAGGATGGAGCCAACTCACAGGGGGCTCCGAAGTAGCGAAGGGTGACCTGAGAGGTTTTGACCTCTCCGGCCACGTTCTTGGCCATGCACTGGTACACTCCCTGGTCCGTCTCCCTCGTGTCCTGGATCATCAGAGTACCGTCCTCCAGCAGGTTCAGACGAGAGTCATCACGCATGTTCAGAGCATTGCTGTAGGGATAGGAACATTACAACACTACAGGACAGAACATCACATCACATACAGTACATGCTATGATTGATGTCAAATATTGAGTTACGTTACGAGTTACGAAAGTTACGAGTGGTAAGAATAGTATCTTTTAATATCAAATCAGCACCAAAAACACATGCCGCTCTCACATTGTTCCAAGCTTAATGTTGTGATTGGAGAGGAGATGGAGGGCCTTACTTGTTCCTGAGCCAGATGATCTGGGGTTTGGGGTTGCCCTCAGCCCTGCAGGTGAAGTACACTGTGTTCCCTGATGTCACATCCACGTCCTGGGGCTGGGACGTGATCCTGGGCACCTCTGAGAGAGGGATAGAGACATAGGAGAAGAAGAAGGTTGAACGGTGGTTGAGAAGAGGAAGAAGAGGAGAAGATAAGAGGCGGAAAGTTAGGGAGTCAGGAGAAGAAGATAAGGAGTAGATCGGGGATGCAAAAGATGGGGTGAAGATAGAGGAAGAGGATGAGGTGGAAGTTGGAGAGAGATGAAGAGGAAGATGGTGGCAGTGGTAGTGATCGGGTCAGGTATGGGGGGAGATGGGAATGTTATGGACAGGAAAGAAGAAGAGGCAAGAGGAGAAGTATTAAGAGGAATGGGGAGGAGAGATAGAAGACATTCACCAAAGAGCTGTAATGTGAAAGAATGGCACCATAGAAGGAGGGGGCCATATGGGTGTGGGTGTGTGTGTGTGAGTGTGTGTCTGTGTCATCAGGAGTCATGGCCAGCTGGAAGACACTCAAGCCCTTCTCCCAGCCCAGAGGGTTGGCTGTCTGACAGCGGAGTAATAACGTCTCGGCTTCTGACCAGAAACACAGCAGCCATAGACACACCAACCTGCCTGACTCTCCCTCCCTCCCCCTCCCTCCCCCACCCAGGGTTACCCAAACTGGGGCTACCCTACACGGAAGGGCAGGGGCCACTGCAAAAATAGACAATAAGCAAATAGTAAAACATTGAATACCAAACTGATGTTCAACAGTACAGCTAATTATAATAATTTGTTATTGTTTTAACACAAATCACAGAAAATTCCAGACCTATTTTTTTTAAAGTCATAAAAACAATACCACAGGTTTGCAGCGACTTTGTTGCAAATGAAAGATGTCTGACGTATTTACAACTTTCTATTCATTCACATTTCCTTATTTACTTTACTGACCCTACAATCACACATGAACTTCCCGGTCAAAGTACTTGCAGTGAACACAACAAAGCAAGCTGGACACAAGGGATCTAAACATCAATCTAGATTCCTTGGCTGAATAGCAGAAACATTCTTTATTCTTTATTCAGATCCCTATTAGCTGCAGCTTTGCCAGCAACTATTCTTCCTTGGGTCAACATATAAACACAGAATAAAAGACAATTATAAAGACATTACATAAAACAAAGAAATGACATTAATCGGGCCACAAGTATTTCCTTTTGTTTCCCTTCTCTTTGTAACTCTGAGTTATGGGTTGAAGAGCACATATATCCCCTGACACTGACCCCAGCGTACTCCAGAGTGTGCACACTGAGAGCCAATTTAGGGGTCTATTGAGTCAGGGCACATGGGCACCCCCGCATACATAAATCACCTGTGAGGAAATTGTTAAACTGCTCCGAACTGAAGTCACTGACCGTGTTAATGCTTTAGCGTGGCTGGTGGTGAACCTAGGGATACTAGGACCGTGGGGAGACTGACCTCTTTGCCACTGATGCACATCATTCACACACACACACACACACACACGCACACACGCATACACGCACACACGCACACACACTCGCGCACACACTCGCACACACACTCGCACACTTACACACACTGTGTCTCTGTCTACATGTGGCAGACACATTTAATAGTAGAATATAGAGGCCCTCCAATGGTCCTCCTCTCCTCTCTCCTAACACAAACCATGCACACTGGTAACCCACCATAAAACCCTCTGTACAACCACCAACCAGCAGCTGCCCCAACCAAACCAATTGAAAGCCATGGCAATCCTGTTGTCTCACTACCACCACCACTTTACCACCACATTGCTCCACATTAGCACTGGGACTAATTGCTACTTGCAGCATCCTTCAACATTATCTCCAAACATGGCCACTGGGGCTCTTGAACATACATAGCAGAACCAGCTAGGACTGGGCCTAGTGAATCAGCTTGTGGTGGGTTGCCAGTGTGGGAAGGTGGCACTTCATCTAGAGAAGAGGGTAAGCAGAGGGGGGAGGGCTGGTGTTTTGACAGCTGTGCGGCCCGCTGCACATTGTTTCCCCCCTGTTTATAGGGGGAGTCAGGGGGGTGTGAGGGGTGGGAGGGGAAAGGAGTGGAACGCTTCGTTCCACCATGTTTTAAAGCGGTACATTCCTCTGCGGTGCCTCTACTCCCTGCTCCGCACAGACAGACAGAGGGGGGATTCATTAAGCAAGAACGGGCATGTCGGGAACCGTCAAATTAGCCTCTGAGGGCTGGTGTGGTCGGATGTAATGTAAACTGCCAACTGCTGCCTGCAGCTTAACCCTGCCTTCACTGAAGAATGGGAGAAAGGCATTTGAGGGGGAATAAAGGGGGAGAAAGATGGCAAAGGCAGATTGGATGTAAAAAGGAACAAACCTGTCTGATAACAAAATGACGACTGAGTGTAGCGTAAACTTAGCAAACTGAAAATAAAACATATAGCTGTCACTACACTGTGGCAAGAGCCATTTAGACATGTCAACATTTGCTAAAACTAGCCTTTGGCTAGTGCCTTTGGCTCATGGGGCTAAGCATTGGCTTTCGCTCCTTCGTCCTGCCAGCCTTCAGCTCTCTACCCATCCATCTGTCACACACAGGGAGCATGTGGGAGACCGAGCCTTATATCCGTCCCTCACACAAAGAAGGACTCCATCTCAGCTCTCCATTACACACTCATTCCGCCTCTCACACACTCCCCATCATACAGATACCTTTATCCCATCACCCACCCACCCATCCATCACACACTCTTGGCATACACACACCTACCATCCATCACATAGTCCACCTCATCTACTCCTCACACGCAAACACACACACACCTAACATCCATCACACACTCCACCCATCCACCCCTCACACACTCCACCCTCCCACTCCCCCACACACTCCACCCAGATCCAGCTCACACACACACACACACACACACACACACACACACACAGAGACACAGACACACACACACACACACACACACACACACACACACACACACACACACTCCCAGCACACACAGTCTTAATAGGCTTAGCAGATGCTGGAGGCTAGGGATGTGTGCAGTGACAAGGCCTGTCCTAGCTGACAAGCTAACCCAGCCCAGAGGCCCCAGCTGGTGGGGGCTTGGTGGAGAAGCTGCAGCTGGCTGGGGACTGATGACCAGAGACAGAGACACATAGCAGGGACCCTCCTGGGGACCTACAAGCAACTGGGTGGAACTACAGTAAGTCAACTCTTAGACCCAGTTTAACTTCACATGCACCAGTGCCACAGGGGAGGGACGGAGCAAGAGTGGTAAAGGGAGGTGTGGTTTGTGTGGTGTGGTGTGATTTGGGGTTTTCAGGAAGCTTACAGAGAGAGAGAGAGTGAACATGAGTGGAGCGTGTCTGTGTGTGTGTGTGTGTGTGTGTGTGTGTGTGTGTTAACACAGCTCTCGGAGTGTGTGAGCTCCTCTCCTTCCAAGAGTTTAGCCCTTCAGCTGTGAGAGGCTGAGGTACTGTAATCACAGATGGCTGATTAATGGTGTGTATGCGTGTTTCCTCCTCACCGCAGTTGAGCTCCTCGGCGGTGAGCGTGGCCACAGATCGTCCCTGCAGTCTGCTAGGGTAGTCACAGGTGGCGGCGGCCTGGGCGTTCCCCGACTCAGCATACTGCTTCAGCAGGTCAGCCAGCCACAGCAGCTCACAGTCACAGTTCAGTGTGTTAGAGTCCAGGCGCCTACACACACACACACGCACACGCGCACGCGCACACGCGCACACACGCACACACACACACACACACACACACACACACACACACACGCAACACACACACACACACACACACACACACACACACACAGAAAGGCAAACAAAAAAGGCTCAATACACTATTGTGGAACTATTGTAGAGGTGCCAGAAGTGTAACAATAGCGAACTACTTCAAGTGTGCAGAATGGTATGCATCAGTCACAGGTCTGCACAAAGCTTGTTCTGCCTACCGGTCCCAAATGAGTAAGTATTCACCCCCCTGGACATTTTCCAAATTAGGGTTAGGGTTTTTTAATATTGTAAAGTCAAGTTTTACAGTAACACAACAAAATGTGGAAAAAAGCCAGGGGGGTTGAATAGCCTACTTCCTGAAGACACTGGTACATTATGTGCTGTCTTTGTTGATACATAACATACTGTACCAATAAAAAGGTATTTAGGTGCATCATATCACACGCACAGGGTATCATAAACTGTAATACTAACGATCCTGTATTATCACACTATCAAACTCAAGGAAATAAACAAAAAGTTAAAAACTGTTCAAATAAGGCATATAGACTATGGTCAAGTATAAAGTCTTATATACAGAGTACAAAAGAAAGTTTGGACTGAGGATGGAGGACTGATAGTTGGACACATTATCAGGTGACGAGGGCCTGTCTGGTGTCATTAGTAGGCTGAGTATGGTGCCGTAGACAGTAGTGTCCAGTAAATCCTGTCTGGCAGCTTCCCAGTATGGACTAACACAGGCCCGGCTCAGTCCAAACACTGGGACTAACACTCACTGCACGGCCCCCCCCCTTCTCTCTCTCCACTTCAGCCTACCAATTGCTTTTTATTGCTTAGTTAAATTTATGCTGTTTTAGAGACCAAAAACAGACTGTTCAATGTTCCCGAATCTCTTTCTCTGATTGCTACTGATTTGTCATGGAAATTTAGAGCTTTTCAAAGCATTCCGCTTCTTCAACCTTAATCTATAGTCATGACCATGGCTGCATCTAAAATTACTAATATTTCACCATACAGTGCACTACCGGAACCTTTGTGTAGTGTAATACACTATAGGGATATTGGGTCTCATTTGTGATGTTCCCCTGGTTATGGAGTTGCCCCCCCTTCCGACATACTGTACCGATACTCAACTGTACATTCCAAGAGACGGTAATGTTTCCAAAGAATATGATTCCATTTAGAAAATCCAACCTAATTTGAATGTCATAATTAGGGAGGCTATCGAGACTGTCTTGTGATGAATTCCTCACACCTTTCCTGCTCTACTGTCTGTCTGTCTGTCTGTCTGTCTCCTGTACCTCAACCACAGCATCCTGGCATGCCAACAGATCCTGGAAGATATTTTCTCTGAGAGAGAGAGTTGTCGAAAAAGGGAAGAAAACAATGGGGGAAGGCCAAACCGCTGATTGTAATTTATTGTCTGCTGGCTGAACAAAGACAAGACCAAAAAAGCGTCTGGATGAGCTTACAACAATCCAAGTCGTTGAAAATTAGGTCTAACTTCAAAAAACCTGAACACTCCCTTCAACAGGTGGTTCACAAAATAATGTTGGTATGACAGCTTTACAAGAACCCCTTCCGTCATGGAGAGGCTGCTGTGCATGTCACTTCAGTCATAGTCACCTCATCATAAGAGCAGTACGTCATCTGACCGGAGTAGTCATGAATAGACATCACACCTAATGACAAAACTTATGTCATGCTTATAACACTGTCATCCTTGTCACACAGGCAATGTCAAATGAAGTGTTATAGACGCAAGTTAGTATATGTATTCTATTTGTCTGCAATGCTGTTTTTTGTGGACCCCTAGACAGCAGCTAATGGGGATCCTAAAAAAAAATCTATTTTATGCCATCTCTTTTACTGGAAATCGAGGATAATTGATAGTTAACTGAATGCTTGTCAATACGAGTCACAATGTGGTGTTGTGTGTGCTGTGTGGTGTTCAGCTGAAATATTTCTGAGAACCGGCATACTGACCGCTTTGAGTCATATCATTAGATGATAAATTACACACATTCTCAGACAGCAACACAGCTGTCCTGTTCTCTTCACACGTGTTACCGCAATAATATGTGTGTTTGCGCTGCACTTACAGTCTCTTCATGGACTGTAGATGGTGGAAGGTCCCCAGCACGAGATGAGTTATTCTGTTGTTGTGCAAAAACCTGTTGAGAAAGAGAAGGAAAGGAGAGAGAGAGACTTGAGTAAGTTCATCATAAAATCATTTGTGACACGTTCTAGTCTTTTGGTCCGCATATCGGCAACCACATCAACATTTTCGGACTTTTCTTTTGAAACAAGGAACTACGTTTCAACGTTGTTGAGAATCACAACGCAAACTCTCTAGTCAAGCCAAAATACTGCAACGCAATGGATTGGGTGAGTAATCCCCACTGCTATCTAGTTAACTATAACAGTACTTTACATTGTTAGCAGGCTCACAAAACAAGCTGTGTTAGTTGACCAGCGATGTGTCATTGATTTTCAACAACGCGGAAACGTATTCACATTTTTCAAAAGAAAAGTCTGATCAGTACATCAGATCCTGATATGTGACCCAAAGCATTAGAACGTGACTCATTTCACAGTTGGTACATGTTTTGGCTAGGCTAGGTCAGAACATTGTACATTGACACACAGTCTACTGTAGGAGGGTAGTAAGTTCATGGGAGTTAAACACTAAAGGGATTCAGCTCTATGCATCGGTCCTATAGTTATGTACAGGCATACGCCACATTATAAACAAGCATAGAAGGTTTTGAACTCATGGAGAAATGTATATGTTTATAGTGTATTATAAGCTGGACGTAGCATTAGTGTCATGTATGTATCCAGCAGGCTAATAGCAGTTAATATATATATATAAATATTTGAAAATACTTTAAAATGTGGGATAGGAATGATGACTTTCCCGGACACAGTAGCTTCCAATGCTTTGCTCGATGACAACCCACAATCTTGAAAAAAAAACTATCAAAAACAGATGACAAATATGCAATATTTATGGACAGATTTTATTTCGCTCCAAATAAAGCCCCCAAAAAACCTTCAACCTTTGATGGCAATCTCCGTAAATCCGAAGCTCCAGTCAAACACTTTTGTCTTCTTTTCTTTCCCAGTCCTAGGGAGACGGACACATCATCCAGACTCTTGCACTTGGCCGTAACCAAGGAGCACCACTCTGTTGTCATGGATATCTCCCTCTACAAATGTTCCAGAAAGAGTGCACCTGGGAATTCCTTCCCCCTGCTGTTTCCATCCATGTGCAGGTGGCTCCTCTCTTCTCCTCACCTCACAGGGGAGGTTTGGGAATGTGTGGGGCGGGATTCCAGGGAGCAGCCCGTAAACATGGATACTGAAGTAGGAATTCAGCTGAGGATCCAACACTTCCACATCTGGTGTGAGCATAAAAGGATTGTCCATCCGCACGCTAAAAGGGCACTTTAGGTCCAGTAGGGTCACAGGGGGTCTGATAGGTTACACTGGACCTAAAAACTGGGCTTAAAACTCACTAAATTCCTGCCTGTTATTCACAATGTGATTTTATTCCATTTATCCACAATTTTCCCTTCAATGTCTCCTTGAGATATAGATGATACAGTGCCTTCGGAAAGTATTTAGACCCCTACACTTTTTCCACATTTTGTTGAGTTATAGGCTCGATTTAAAAAAGATTAGATTAAAAGAATTTGCAATCCACACACAATACCCCATGAAGACAAAGTGAAAACACATTTTCTGAAATGTCTACATTTATTAAAATTGAAATACATAAATACCTCATGTACATAAGTATTCTGACATTTTGCTATGTCAGTCTTAAAATTAGCTAAAATGCAAAAATGTCATCAACAAAATCACTCAATAAGTTGAATTGAGTCCATCTTAATGCAAAGATTATAATTCATGTCATTTTGGAATTGATATCTTTGTTTTTCTAGGGTCTCTGATTTGCATTGGAATCAATTACTATTTGTCATTCTGGGGTATTGTGTGGGGATTGATGGCAAATTATTTTTCATTGAATCCTTTTTTAAAATTGAGTCTATAACACAACAAATGAATGTGGAAAAACGTGAAGGGATCTGAATACTTTCCGAAGGCACTATAGCTAGTGTATTTTTTGAAGGATCCTCAATCATGCAGAATAGAACAATGTGTCCTCAACAGCCTTAAACAGTGAAGCAGACATGAGCATCTTTCCAGACAATGACTAACTGTGTAATCAGCAGACCCTATAGGCCCTGCAGTATAACTCGTGATCTTAGCTTCTCCCCTAAACCACTCATGTATGCATGCTCACACACATCATACACACACGCATGTAGCATGGAACGCGCACAGGCACGCGCACACACTCACACTCACACTCACACTCAGACTCAGACTCAGACTCTCTCTCTCTCTCTCACACACACACACACACACACATACACACACACACATACACACACACACACACACACACACACACACACAAACACACATTCTCAGTGTACAAATGAAGTGACAGAAGGGGCCCTTATTCAGAGGACATGGACTAGATCTGAGATAGAACTAAATTTACAGCTGTCCTCCACAAGAATTCAGATTCCAATGTTTACCATCCCCGTTGCTATTTACCCCAGACAAACAGAAAAACAACATGACTCAATAGGCCACAAGAGACTTGTTTAGGAAGATTAGCTGTCCTGATGTCGGAGGCATCTCGGAACATTTCAAAGGTCATCCAAGGGTCGTGCTGCTTGCTTTGAAAACTCCCAAGTCCAACGTCAGTCCAACGTCATGACACATTAGGGATCCATTGGTCAGGGACAGTGCATTTTATTTCAAGCACACCATGCATTTTATGGATTTTTAAAACCTATTTCCCAGAATGTATATGTAAACTCTGCACTCAATGTCCCTTCCTATATATATTAGTTCAGGTTAACTGCACAAACATGACATAAATACATCTCTGAATAATATTGATTGGGGGGTGCTGTCTTGTTTTTTGTTTATAGACCATAATGTTTACAAGTGGTTAGTACTTGTAAGTACTTGAGGCGTGAGTATGTTGCTTGCATGACGGACGGGGATTGCTTGTGTGACGTGGAAGACTGAAGCATCAGCCATTAGACCAAGAGGAGAAAGGTCAAAGGTCAAAGGCGAGAGTGTGAACTTACAGGCGTTCAAGCTTGGGGAGGTGGGTGAAGGATTCCGGTTCTAAGGACTCGATGTTGTTAAAGTGGAGGTACCTGCAAGAGAACACATCTTAGGATGATTGTTTGAATACTCTTACAATACATCCTTACTTCACAGATCATAGATCTGACATGACTTGATTAGTCAAAGCAATGCAGTGAAAAGCTTGCTTTCACCAATGCAATCATTTCAGATCAGTGATTACTCCAAAGGAAGGGAGGAAGGGAGGATGCATTTCTAAAGCTGGTGGGTTGATAGAGCACTAGTCACATTCAAATAGATTTCATGATTCTAAGAAAACTGTTAACCTGTCCTTGACACTACTTGTTTCAAAAGCATACTACATTCAGCAGAATAAGCTATCAGGAGAGAAGGAATTTGCTCAACATGCATTACATTCATATGCAGTCTAGAGTGAGTTAGAGAGTCTGAGAATTCTAACGCTGAAGGCAAACTTTACCATGGCTGACACACACACAACTAGAGGAATGCAAACATGATTTATGACAGAACACCTTTCAAGCTGGAAAAAACAACTCAGGGAACGAACAGCAATAAATAAAAGTGAAAATTAAATCCATCAACTGTGCAGTAACTGTAAGGTTCAGCAATGTGTTTGTTTTGACAGAGAAAAAGCAAACACAGCTTTAGCTAGTAAGTTAAAGTTCAGCAAAAAAGCAAGTTCGTCAGCTATGAAAGATATGAAGCTCTTGGGCATCACAACTACAAATTAATTTGTTACCTTAAGTCCTTTGCTACTGTACTTGTCTTTATGGAGGTTCTGATGAAACCCAGTATCTTTTTGTTTTCTTTGTAAAGTACATTCTATTAGCATTGTTTACTACATAATACTTCAGATTTCTTGTGTGTCTGTCTAAAAGAGGACAGATCCAGGTTGGTGTCTACAGTAGGGAATGTGTGAGTTGCAGGCTGTAACAGCAGGCCACAGTGTCCAAAGACAACAGAACCCAGCGAGGCCAAGAGCTATTACACAGACAACCATGTTTAATGCCTGAACGAGCAAGAGAGAGAGAGAGACAGACAGACAGAAAGACAGGCAGACAAACAGACCAGGAAGAAACATCAACATAATTTTGTCATACAGCTGTTAACATTGCAGATGCTTGAGTCACAAATCAATCCAAAATGTAAACATGTCTTAAGTGAGATATTTCAAAGACAATTATTGCAGCTTTTTATGCCAAAGAATGTAAGCAAAATAGACATCTTAAGCACCAAATTGAGATTCATGCAGCCGATAGCTATTATTTTAAAGTAATGTTGAAGAGAAGTAGATGCATGGTTTGTATACATTTTCAAGAGAAATAATTCATGATCTGTCTCTTTGGCTCTAAGCAAGTAGTTTGGCTGCAGATTGCAGTGTGTGCGATTTTATACAATCCACAACAAGCGTGCCAGCGTGCTTGCAAAACGCAAACCGTTAAACAGCAGGGGGCAGAACAGCGTTAATGTAAGCCTATATGACTTGGCAGCACTGTAAAACCAATGTTTACTCCAATCCTCCCCCAATATATGCCTCTTTGTAGCTAAAGCCCAACAGAATGGTAGAGGGGGCCATTAAAATGAATGCAACTCTGGCTCAGGACTTGTCACCCGCATATAAAACCCTTCATTACTGTATCGAAACTCAAAACAGCTGCAGGGCAACGTGCCTGGAGTTTGAGTTGGTTTGGTTGGTTTCGCTTCGTGAATAGTCATTTGTTGAGAGTGGATGCGGTTATTTAGGGACAAACTACAGTACCCACAATCCTTACCATAGGTTAAACCACCTTGATATGCTGTATATGTAAGTGCGAGATGTACGTGGTTTCAGCCATGTTGGTTTGGGAAACCACATGTGTGTCTGGTCTGTGAACATTTGGCTTGCATAGATGATGCACTGTCATGCACTGATACTGTATCTAGTCTTGCTACTAAACATTATGTTAGTGTGGGAGGTCAAACCATTGAGATCTATAATAGACCGGTAGAGAGTTAGGGTAAACCGACAATAATAGTCTCAAATAGTCTTACTAAACACAGCCGTTGTGTATAATAACCTATACTGTTAAACTCTACTTCCATGCAATTACATAGCAGTTCCTACAGTATGTAACAGTTATTATGTGTAGTTACATAGGTATAAGGCAACTTAAGGTAAAGTGTTACCTAGTATGTGGTAGTGTAAAACAGTTTCTTGTTGATGGGGACTGAAGTCCTCTGACCAATAATCTACTCTTGAATCACTAGACTGAGGGTCTGACTATTACTAGAGCAGTAAGTATCATTAGAAACATTTTCACCATTCTGTATGAACAGTAAGGTTTCGGAATGTTCTCTTTCTTGTGCACCTTATAACATTCCCCAGACACAATTTACACATCATAAAGCAATAACATCAACAAGGGGGAAAAAACATTTTTGCCATTACATTGAAGGAAAATCAATTCAATTTCGGGGATGATTTCAAAAGATCATTGTGACAACATGCAATTAGGCAAACAAAAAATCATGAATGTACATTGATTGTGCTGGTTCATACAGTCTTACACATGCTCATGATCACATGTACATCTATACAGGTCTAGGCCAACCGTCCTTTTCTTCCATGCTGAAAGCATAACATGGCTTATACATAGAATGCATCACACATGGCCATGACAATCCCATGACCTCCTACCATTCCATATGGATGGCTTCTAAGAGGCAATAACAACAACTAATGCAAACACAACTAGACTTTCATACTTGAGTATGAAACAAAGTGCTCTGTGTTGTGCGGCTCAGCAGCAGAGGACACAGTAAAACGGTTCTAGCTTTGAACCAGCAGACGAGGGCTCAGAGCTTAAGTGTAGAGCAAGCTAGCTGTGGCAACATGGTGGAAGCTGTGGCCCAAAGCACATAGGAAGAAGCCAAGGCTGACTTGCATCATCAGTGTCTAGCTTAGCTAGTGCCGGAGCACACAGGGCGACTCATGCTGCTGGGCGGGCGAGCGAGCATACATCGTTGTGGCAATGACACATGCTACTCATGCAGGGGTGGGGTGGGGTGGGGAAGTCAAGGGGTCAGCGCGATACACACAAGGGTGGGTGCACACACGGCATGCATAGTTGGCGGTGGGGGAGGGGGTATAGTGTGTTTGTGTGTGGGGGGGGGGGCTGTAGGGCTGGAGCGAGTCGCGAAAGAGGGGGATTTCAGACGGGTGACAGATATCAGGGGGAGGAGGAAGAGGATATGGTGAGTAAGAGGAGGAGGAGGACGAGGAAGGTTGGTCACTTACAGTTGCTCTAGAGAGACAAGTCCCTTAAATGCGTGTCTGTCAATTGATTGGATTTCATTCTTGTACAAATAGCTGAAAAGGAGAAATCATTCATAGTAATATTAGTATTAACACACACACACACACACACACACACACACAGACACACACACACACACACACACACACACACACACACACACACACACAAGGGATCAACTGCTGTCTCTCTGGCAACACAGAGAGAGAGAGAGAAAGTGACTGGTAATTACGGTAAATGGTCAGTTATAGTGGGAACAAAAAACAAAACAAATTCATGGGACCAATGTTAATGTAAATATAATAACATGTTGATGGTTAGATGGGTCAACCACTCAATAAATCACAATAAATAGAAACTTTACAGGTTAGGCATATTAGGTACATTCAGTATCACAGTCAGGGGAGGCTAGTGGAGGTAGAAATCGGAGGACAGGCTCACTGTATTGCATGGAATGGAAGAAGGAATTATTCATTCCACCAGCCTCCACTGCATCACAGTAGCTGTATAACTGCATGTCTTGTTTTAAATCACATTTCTATTACATTAGATGGCAGTCGTAAAGGAAACGGACAGGCCCGGGACTCACTCACAGCTCAAACATTCACAAAAGGTCAAAGGTCAGTACATTAAAACAAAGAGCCCACCATGGAACAGGCACAATTTGACACACAAGTACAAGAAAAACAATTCACACATACATGTTTCAATGGTTATATATGAAAGGTTATGAGAACCATTTATTCAAGAAAGGGGTTGAAATTCTCAACCGTCATGGTTTCTTAACAACTTTCCATAAAAACACATGTTACTCTATGCCTGGGAGAGTAGGATAGGGCATATAAAAGTTCAACTTGGTATTGCAGAACATAAAGGCATACATAATTGGGTTTTCCTTCCTTTTTCCATGATGGAGAAATGTGACACTAAAACAGCAATGGCTTATGGCTATATCTTTCTTTTCATCTCCCGTCCATCTATCTCTTTATGGAGTCGATGAGAGATCCAGATTTCCCCTCGGCAAATATGACGCAACGTATGGAAAGATAAACACAGTTCTCAGTTGCACTGAATGCCATAACATAGCTGAGGTGGAAACATCCTTGGAGGATCGTCTTCTCTTCCATACCGTTAATAAGACTGTCCTACACTACCAGCACAGAAGAATACATTATTGCCATTTCAAGGCAAGGTATTGGGTGGAGAAGTCAAAAAGCTGATTGGCTCAAATGGAAAGCAGATTTCATTTCTTCTTCTACCTAATCCACTTTTGATTTCAACAAGGGTGATGAGAAGAAAGAAAACATACAGTACATCATCTCAAGGAGCCATCAACGAAACACAACACATTTCTGGGTTTCTGGAGACATGAGAACATTCAGGACACTGACCATTAACCAGAACACGCAGACGCGTCTGTGTGTGTGTGTGTGTGTATGTGTGTGTGTGTTTGTGTGTGCGTTCCAAGGCCTGTGTGTGTGGGGGTCTGTGTGGGAAACCGGATTCAGAAGCCTTGGGGTCGACTCTCAAGAGGGGACTGAGGGGCTTTGTGACCTTCTTCTCCCTCCATACAGTGAGAACTAAACTGACTCACAATCTTCCTGTCTCCTTTCTATACACCAGCAAGAAAGTGTTGTCAAAACCGGAGAAGCGACACAAAGAGAGATCTCATTCCTCATTGCCAATGAGAGATCCCTGATCCATACATAATAGCCTGAAGCATGCTCTCCGACTCCCATTACCTTATGAAATTACGCCATATCTGATACGATGCCAGCAGCCTATTACCGTATACTCAATCTGAACTCCACATAAAACAACAACGAAAACAGGAACTGTGAGTCCAATAATAGAAAAAAAGTGAAGCTAGTTATCGTTTACCATTAACATACACACTTTACACTGTACAGTATATGATACATCTTTTGAGGCTAGGGGTAAGGATGGTAAGGTTACAAAAACCATGAAGGGATAGTGAGTCAGCAGGATTTCCATAAGCAGACCCTATGACTGAGACTGAGGGCTGACATGTATGTGTGTTGGGGGGGGGGGCTATAGATACTTCCGGGGGGGGTATAGATACTTCCGTCTGGATATACAGTGGAGAGTACATGAAAGACCTCAGGAGGAAGGAGGATGGGGGCTTTACTTGGGTCCAGAGAGGGGGAGGATCCCAGTTCACAAGGGCTGCTAGGGCAGTGCACTGGCCTCAGATTAACTCTAGCTTTAAAAGGAGAGGGGTCTTCTAAAGGGGCCTTCTAATTAAAACAGCCCTAAACGACCGGGGAGTCGCCCACACTCCAATTATGGCATGCAGAGAGGGGGAAGGTGTGTGTGTGTGTGTGTGTGTGTGTGTGTGTGTGTGTGTGAGTGAGAGAGAGCTAGAGAGAGAGAAAGAGAGACAGAGAGAGACAGAGAGATAGAGATAGAGATAGAGAGACAGACAGAGATAGAGATAGAGAGACAGACAGAGATAGAGATAGAGAGACAGACAGAGATAGAGATAGAGAGACAGACAGAGATAGAGATAGAGAGACAGACAGAGATAGAGATAGAGAGACAGACAGAGGACTGAGGAGACTTTACAAAGAGACGTATCCCTCTTTCCCTTCTCAAGCCCAGCACACACACACATTGTCAAGCCAGTGTCAGAGGCGTTGTTGTTTGTCTGAGATGTTTGCTACGTTGTATTGGAACCTTATGTCATACAAACATACCTCTCCTTGGTACTATTGGTCCTTCTTCTCACAGTTCATAGTCAATAGTATGGAAGGCTAGGCTAGCTCTCTTTGCTAGACCTAGACAGATGTGTACCATTAACTAACCCTAACCCACTAAAGAACAAGACATTTTTGCAAAACAAATACCAATGCTAGTTGTTATCCATCTTATAAAGATTGATGTAAATATATATGTGTATGTACCTTAACATAATGTTGACTACAGTAGGTCACATTGACATTATCTGACCTTATCTGGCCTTATCAGACATTAGTCATTCTTATGTAAACAATGTAGGATGTCAACATTGTCAGAGCAAAGACATAATAACTCAGATCTGTAGGACATACAGTACATACTTATCTGTATCACTGTTTGTCCCACAAACAATACCAACACTATCAATGTTCCCAAAAAGAAAACAACCAAAATATAACAGTAAAACTATTAACAATATTCTGCTTGCCCTAATAACCTTAAGGGAAAGGACTGAGGAGCAGACTGTAAGTTGTCTAACTCAAGGGCGGTGATGGGGTTGAATGCAATGAGTTCAGCCTGAGGAGGTTGACGAGAGACTCGGAAGCAGACATTTCAGACATACTCACCGTACGGTAAACGTAAACACAGACAGCCTTCCTACCACAATTGAGACTGCTGGATTTATAATGGGGAGTGACTAACAAAGAAGGAACTGTGCGTAATCAACCAGAGGCTAGTGTGGTACACACTCTTCAAGCCAGCCTCTATTCTTCACACAATGCCTGAAGGTCACAACTTGCAGACAGATAAGTACAGAGCCCAAAGGATTAGACAAAGGGACTTTTTTACATTATGTAATTTTCCATTACCACATTAATACACTCCTGATTGGGTAGTCTAACAATGTTCAGTTTCAGCCAACACTACAATCAGTAAGCCTGTGTGTGTTTCTTTCTTGACTGTAGGCCCGAGACATGTTTCATCATGCGTTATCTTCAGCTGAAAAGGCAACGGGTGGAACTAATAGATGGCCTTTTGCCTGTTGAGCTTGTCAGCTCCAAAATGGCCACATTGTTGCAAAATCCATCACTTGGGGCCAACTCACAGATATTTTAGGTTTTCCAGGTCTTCAAAGGCCCCCCGAGGGATCCTCCTGATATGATTATTGTTGAGGAGGCTGTCAAGTGAAGAAAAAAGATGGATAAGTCAAGGTTGCCCAGTAGAACATTGCAATAGTAGTAGTACACACTCATACAGTTTTCACACTATGATTCCAAACCAATATACAGAGGTGCAGATATTCTCTATTCACATTGCATTGTCCTGTACAGCTTAGGTTTCTAAAAGGTGACTGATCTGGCTTTATATAACAACTTAAATAGTGCCAGCTGCGATTCGTTTTTAGTGGAAAAAAAGCTGACCGACTGTATGACCCTATACTATGCCGTACTCACTGGGAGCAGCATGGTTTTGGTCAATACCAGTGTGAAAGATCCCTCAAGGATTTTGCATACTACAGGGCTGACCCAAATCGTACTGTGCTGGCTTGTATATTTTCTTTTCACATTGTCTTTCCCAGCACTGTAACAGCAACTATGGTTGATAAACTATGGCAACCAGGCCAGCAGCACAGTACAGCTTAACTCAGCTCCATAGTGAGTAGGGTACTGTATAAGTGAATCCATGAATTCTTGTACACACCAAAGTGGGAAGTGGGTTACGCTATGCTAAGTTATTGCTACATAATGCTATAACATAGGACAAATGCCAGACTAAACATTGCTAAAACCTTTCAAGTGAGAAATAATGTTCTGATCCATGGAACACTGAACTCTTTCTAGGGGAGCATCTGGTTTAGTTCCCTACACACTGTCACAATTTGTTCTGCATTTCTAATAGCTGCCAGAACCATGGGGTAGAACCTGGACGGAGCTCAGAAATGACTGTCATAAGCGTTCTGCAACACTGCAGTCTTTTTCAAACTGCAATCCTTTTCCAACAAACCAGTCCTGAGTTGTCGATGTCTCATTCTAGCGCCAAAGAAAGCAATAAACGGCAGGAAATCAAAAACACATTTCAAATTGTGATAATTTGCTTAACTAGTTGCAACATATAATAACTAAGAATGTAGTTGTTTTGTTTACCCTACCAGTGCCTAGGTCGGAGGGGCCCTCTCCTAACTAGCTTGTTTGACCCCTGCCTAAAGATATTTGGCCTCAACTGATTTTAATTTAACAATGTTCTGATCCTTGGAAAAACCTTTAATGGCCACTACATATTCTTAGGAATGTTTGTTGGACAACATATTGAGGTGTTTAGGGGTGACAGCATAAAAGGAGCATAAAAGACAGGCAGTCTATCCTTCGCTTTGGGGCTAGACATCTATTTTTGTCTGAGACACTAATATTGGACGTCTCGCTGCGTCAAAGATCTGTAGGCTTCAAGATATGTTATTCTTCAGTCTGTGTGACAGAGGTAAAAACCATGAAGAGCTACCCATGAAATAGGGCACTCCATGGTCTGAACCACTAGCTGTCTGATATTAAATATGGTCCTTCTCTGCCATAAAGGGATAGTTTGCTGCAAAGACATGTTCATTATTTCATATTCTGTTATATATGGAATAAACTCACCATAAGACTAACAACTTCACTCAAACTTTGATTTTGAAGGGAACTTTGCCCTTAACTTTGCCTTGCTCTATACAGAACCTCTCTATGGACAGCTATTCAGGAGCGTTAACCTTATTAGTAGCGATGCCACATGGCTGTCGGCTGTGAGGGCTGACACATGATAGATCACTCAGTAAGTGAATGAGAAAAATAAATTCCTGGCAGATAATGAGCCGACCTACATGTGTGAAACCACAGCAAAATGCAGAGCAAGAATTTGCCACTCTGTGTGCACCGCAAGCGGGACCTTCCAGGGAAAACTAGCGATATTGGGGTCAAAATATTTTCGTCACTGTGGTCACCCACTTAAAGCCTTTAGATTTAGATTTGTAAATCACCAAGTGAACAACACCTATGTATCCAGGGCCAGTTGTTAAAATACTGTAGGACCCTCTAATTGAAGAACCTACCAATTCATATATCCCAATTCTCCAACCTTAAGTGTGTACTTGTGCGCTTTCCCAAACTGATTTAAAACCATAAAATTTGATT
This sequence comes from Nansenia antarctica, assembly GCF_963989245.1. Classification (NCBI taxonomy): domain Eukaryota; kingdom Metazoa; phylum Chordata; class Actinopteri; order Argentiniformes; family Microstomatidae; genus Nansenia; species Nansenia antarctica. The sequence goes on from NC_137674.1 coordinate 42,769,265, forward strand.
TTACACCAATCCCATGTTTGGCTTTTACACCAATCACATGTTTGGCTTTTACACCAATCACATGTTTGGCTTTTACACCAATCACATGTTTGGCTTTTACACCAATCACATGTTTGGCTTTTACAATCCAATTTAACATCCATGGAAGGGAGTGCATGAGTGTAAACTTCAGGGACAAGGGTAGAGACTGGACTACTGTATGCCATGTACTGCCTGGACCACTGTAGTTGAGACACAGTAAGAGAGAGGGAGGAGGGATACTTACAGTGTGTTGAGGTTCTTTAGTCGTCTAAACGAGGCAGGTTGTAAATCCTTGATTTTGTTGAACCTCAAATCTCTGTAGAGAGAGACAAAATAAAGAAACACAATCAGAAACGAAAATCAGAGCAACTGCATCTGCCAGGGGAATCATTAACATAAGGCAGCTTTGGTATAGACGTTACTATGACCAATATCTACAAGAAAAGAAGCACCTGTGCACATTTTTAAAAACCCACTTACGGCAAAACTGTATTAACAGTGATTATAATGATGGATAGTAATTGCACACATTAGTCATATCGCAAGAATGCCATTCATCAAGCCATCATGGGGATAGATTTACTTAACATTTGCCCTAAAGATAACAATTATGAGGTAAGTCAGATGGCTGTCAGCAAGCTTAGTATCACCTTCCTTGAACTTCCTTGTAATGGAGCCTGCATAATGATATATGATACAAAATGACACAACAATAAGCACTCATGGCCATGAATGACAAATGACTTGGCGTGCCATGATAGGCCTATGAGACCTAAGTAAATTAAATTAGCCGCCAAGCTAACACGTTGTAACTGATATGATAATGCGGGTTAGTCATGACAGAGCTAAATATTTCTATCCTAATTGTGGTATGCATGGCGTGAAATGTGAACATTTCTAAACAATGATGTTATGCTTGTATAATTTAGGTCATAAGACCTTCAACTGAGTCAATTGCCAAAATGTATTTTCATAAGAAAGAAAACAAATGTGTAAGTGGAACCAGCTATGCATACGAAGGACACTTATAGGGGAACTACAGCTAAAAGAGGGGTTCACTGCCTTGAGAGGAAAGCCTATTTTCCTTCTTTGGAGTGCATTTTTCAAATGAGTCACCACACTCCAACCATCCACGGTCAAGCTCTTCAAGTCCCAACAACATCGTAAGGTCTCTGGTTTGATCCCCGCCTCAGGAGGGAGCTGCATGTGAGCTAGTGACTGGAGGGTTGCTGGCATCATATCTAAGGTGCCTACCGCTGCCGTTGTGCCCTTGAGCAAGGCACTTACGCCTAATTGCTCCAGGGGCGCTGACTATGGCTGACCCTGTGCCTAGAGCAAAAAATAAATGTTGTTGTACTATGTGCAATGACAAAAAGATTGAATCTAATCTAATCTAACAAGGACCATAGAACAACTAGTCTTGATCATACTGTTCATGCCTTTCTGAACACACAAATTGAGATATAATTGTGTCAAAATATGTAAAAATACACCCCCATGCTCCCCTAAGAGAGTGATATAAGTCTGGCTTTGGGGTCTGGCCAAAAGAGACTGTCATGTTAAGAAAGATGTCAATAATGATTACCTAAAGTGTTGCTGAGCGGGTGACTGGGACTGGGGTTCTTTCGTAGACATGGACGACCAAGGTTATAAATGAAACTCAGCTTTACTCAATATCAATTCAACAACAACATACAACAGTCGGTAGCATAACTCTAAACTCGCTTGGCTCATCACGTCATGACGTCAGACGTCCCTATCACTAACTTACACCACAGAAACAAGTCTGATAAAGGATTTCAAGTCTTTCTACTTTGTCAGAAAATTGTCAGCATTTAAAAGAAGTAGAAGCCGCACACTCTAGTTTCAGATGCAAAAATGTGGTTTTCATATGACAACGGTTTAAGACTTGACAAAGGCTACGGCCGAAACCGTTGTCATATTAAAACCATTTTTTTGCATCTGGAACTCGAGTGTGCGGCTTCTACTTCTTTTAATAGTATTTTGTTCCGTTGCCAGCACCTCGCCCAAGTTGTCTGCGGTGTGCGTTCTCTTCTTTTCCAATTAAGAAAATTGTCAGCAAACATAACTCTCTTTGCTCTTTGTCCACTTTCTTTATTCTCTTTCACCTTTTCACATCAGACATGGAATGATCTTGAGGGTAGACTGAGGCCCAGAACACACACTGCGACACGTGAACCTCAGCAGCGCGTGTCAGTTTCATTTCAGCGCCCATAGCCCCTTTCACACACAGTTCCCTGTAAATTGCATGGAATCCCGACCCGTGTCAGCGGGGCATTTTCACCGTTCACACGACCCAATTAGCCGGCAATTGCCTAGTTGCTCCCTTTCACACATATGGCTACGACCTGGGTCTTGAATCACGCAGAGACTGCCATATACCATATATATATATATATATATATATATCTGCCATATGTCATACCTCTGTTTTATATAGAAAAATATGATGATAAATACATATAAAATGAAGGTATGATATAGCCTATGGCAGATATATACTGTATATGGCAGTCTCACGCGCCTGTCACGTCTCCAGTAAATTAGAACTTTGCATCCTTTGATGGCAGGATGTAAGGATCTTGTAAGTAACTTCGCAAACAATGCAGCATTGAAATAGTTTAGTTTATGTTCAACTGGAAAAGGTAATGAGCGCAGATTTTCGTGTTTTGACTTCAAGCCTAAAGTGCACTTTTACTTTGAATTCTTCCTCTCCTATACCAGTAGTCAAGCCTAAGAGGCACTTTTACATTTGAAAGTGTTTATTATATTTTTTCACATTTGAAAGTGTTTTTTCTTTATATATATTTATATTGTTTAAATTATACTTTATCTTATAATATACAAGTCATATTCTGGAATGTGTCTGAATTTTAAAGTTCCATAAATAAATTAAAGTTTGTATATAAATAGTAAAAAAAAAAATCTCCTTAAGCACAAAACACGTACCGAAACCAAACCGAAACCGTGACCCAAAAACCGAGGTTCATACCGAACCGTGGGCCAAATGAACCGGTGTACCCCTAATAAACACTGTCTTAGGGAAGAAGACAACCCTAGTCGTTTTATCTGTACAGTATAGTATAGTGGATAGTGTACATAGCCTTTATTTATGTAAACCAGCTCCTTTCCCTTCTTGTTTTTTTTGTTTCCTAGCACCAGGGGAGCCACCCCTCCCAAATGTCGTTGTTTGGTACCTGTACTATAGCAATGACAATAAAGACCATTCATTCATTCAAGACATAGCCTAATCTTGGGCTCTTAAGTCGATCTTTGACATGGTGTTTTTACTCACATCTCTGTCTTGTCAGCTTTGTATTATTAATGTTGCCTAGTTACCAAATGCACAACAGCCACCAGGGCCAAATCATAAAAACTATACATTCCTGATTTTACACTTTCTCGTGTTTCTGTGAAAAACATGGTCCAAATAACAAAGCGACCTGATTTCATAGCCAGTGAAATGTTTATGGGTCACTCGCTCTGTAAAACCCCTGCATATGGATCCAATTATAGAGCTCAACTTTTCATATACTCACTTCCTTTCATATAAGCGATTCAGGAATGACTAATGTGCACAGGCTGACTAGTGCAGAGAGGAAGCCACTTGTATTCGGTGTCAAACTGAAAATCCATTTTGATATATCTGACATGCAAATCAAAGTCCCTAAAACTAAACTGGAGAAGGTGATGGAACATTGTTTGACTTGGCAATACGGTGGGGAATTAGGCTATGTCTGTGTCTATTGTGAATTATATTATCGCCTTATTTTTTCATTCACAGTACAAACTGCAAGCATAACTCACCACAAATGACAATACACAACGAAACATTTCCAAAACAGCATGAACATGTAAACTCCTCTACCCAACATAGACCTCAAATACAAGTGAGAAACAAGTGAGTGGAGCAATTATCCATTCCATCGTCTTGCTTTCATACAATGCATAGACCATGGAACTGTCCAAACATAGCTGCCAGCATTTCATGGCTGAAACATACCAGTAAGGTTGCATAGAGATGGTTCTGTGCCCTTAGGAGGACACCCATCTTCAGATAGAAAACCCAGAGAGTGCAGTGGAGTGCACTTCTAAGGCATGCTGTGACAGGGGCGGCCCTGTTTACCTCCAGGCTCAGAGAGGGAGAAGGAGGGGGGGGGGCGGTTGGGAAGGGTCTGGAGGCTGCTGCTACATGCTGGTTCAGGTAGCACCTACCTGTGGTGCTTGAACATGAAAGCAGAGGGAAAAGGTGCGTGTGTGTGTGTGTGTGTGTGTGTGTCTGTGTGTGTGTGTGTGTGTGTGTGTGTGTGTGTGTGTGTGTGTGTGTGTGTGTGTGTGTGTGTGTGCTGTTGGTTGAGGCAGCAAAAAGATGAACAACAGACTGAAGCTTCCAGACAGTCTGATGAAAATTGATATACAAAATCTAGGGACTAAAAAATATCTGTTGAAAAAGACAGATGGAATACTACAAAGAAAATCCATCCAACACACACTCTTATCCAAGCAGATACAGTATAGTGACGATCAGTACAATCATACTGTCCAAAACAGTAAATATGGCATTCTCCAAAAATGTAAAGGATGGGGAAATCAGGTCAGGGCTAAAACACTAAGAGAGCACTTTATGGCAATTGGTACGCATTCTGTATGGTCTAATATCCTAGAGCCTTTCACCAGACTAAACCCACTACTGATTGCGAAGGATGAATGATGCCTTTGTTAACAGGAGCACATATCCATGTGTGTGTGTGTGTGTGTGTGTGTGTGTGTGTGTGTGTGTGTGTGTGTGTGTGTGTGTGTGTGTTTGTGTTAGGGCTGCAACAATTAGTCAACTTAGTCGATTTGCATATTTATGATCGACGAGTCATTCATTATTAAAATAAATAAACATATCACTGGTTCTGGGGTCTCATTTGTGCGCAGGATTGATGTGAAAAGGTTGCATACGGATGAAACACAGAAAATGCTTATGCACAAAAATATTCTGATTTATAACACAATGTGTACGCACGTCCCACGCCGGTTTCCCTTTACAAATCACAATCAACTAAAACATTTTCGCACATGAGCGGGCATCTTGCCCCACCCTTTTAAGGCCCATAGTTGCCTATAAATGGTCAGTGAAACGCCCCTAATTAATATTCATCCATACTGACTACATGACGACAATAAAGGCAAATCCTGACAGACAGGCTAAACATTTTTATTTCACCCAGTGAAATTCTGCGCAACAGTTCTGCACAACCAACATGTGATAAGAAAATATGAAACTGTGCCGAAAACGGCATCAGTTTAAACGTAATTTGTCCTAATAATAAATCTTATTATTTATGAGGATACATTTCATAACATGCAAGTATAATTACAGATCCAATTAAATATGATTCCTGATTAAACTGTAGGCCTACATATAACAGTTAGAGAGATAATATTTCAATTTATTTTACATCAATTGCAAAGCGTTTCTCGAGTTTCATCCTCCTGCCATCGGAGTCGCAGTTGCTCATTTCTCCAATTTATGTGCGTAAGCATGGATCAAAGTGTCCGTGGAGAACCGCACATTCTCCCGCCAAGTTTGTTTTTTATAAATCCAAAAGTTTGCTTAGAAAGTGGCATACGCCTTCCTTTGTGCATACGCAATGTTTATAAATGAGGCCCCTGCTCAGTCTCCCCTGCCCCCTGCCCTCCCAATCAATTCAAAATACAACCTTTTTTTCAACCCTATCTGAAAGTGCAGCACCTCCAACTGATGATCAATTTGATTCTCTCAGCATTTAGCTGTACAATATTTCTCTGTCCTGTGTACATACATCTTCTGATCAGCCCCAGCTGGGTCACCTGGAGGAGGGTGTATGATGTTGAAAGACCCGAAACGCCCGATGATTCCAGGAACATCACTGAAGATGTGTTCAGAGGCATCAGTAGATGTATGTACACAGGACAGAGAAATATTGTATCTATTATCCCTTTCCAGTAGTCCCCACAATGTTTCGCTCAAAACAACTACAGTACACATTCAAAAGTTTGCATTGAAAATATCTATGAAAATATATAGAAATTAGCTAAACCCACACACTCACAAGATTATAAACACAAAGGGAGTACGGTAGACTACAAAATATGAATGGACTAAATGTCTTTCCTCAATAGGCAAGAGTTTTTTTCCTCCATATTTCACTCTGGTAAAAAATCCTAACAATATGGCATTGTGGTTGTAGCGGCGAAATGACTTTTCTGAGGAGTGTCCTGTCTCCACAGTCAGCTGCCTGTTAGGCTACACAGTGACTTTATCACTGGGGAGTGAGAATATCGGGGGAAGAGGGTGAGTCACCCGAGCATAAACAGGAACTCATCAGGCAAGTCTCCAATAAACAACTCACTACTGCAAAGGGCTCTTTCATTGACGGGCTATTTCATTTTCATTGAAGTTTAGTTCAGATGTTGTGGAGATTTCTTGTTTTCACCTATTAATGTTCTTTTGATTCAGGCTCATTGACTGAGTCCATTAAATTAAGTTTGTGTGTTTTGACGGCACTGCCCCGTCTAAAGCATTATCTGGTGCCGAAGCCAAAACAGCATTGAAGAAGCATTTGCTGGGAGCACTGTTCTATTTATCCCACACACTGAGATTACGCCTACATACACCACCTTGGTGGGGCTCATAACCGGAGGGGATGAGTCAGCCTACAGGGACGAGGTGCAGCGGCTGACAGAGTGGTGTGTCACAAACAACCTGACTCTCAACATCAAGAAGACCAAGGAAGTGGTCATGGACTTCAGAAAGGTAAAGGCAAACCCTGCTCCACTCTACATCAACGGAGACGTTGTGGAGAGAGTCCCCTCCTTTAAGTTCCTGGGAACCCACATCTCAGAGGACCTCACCTGGTCAGCCAACACCACAGCGGTGGTAAAGAAGGCCCAGCAGCGACTCCATTTCCTGAGAGTTCTCAAAAGAAACAGGGTGGAGGAGAAGCTGCTGGTAACCTTCTACCACTCCATCATTGAGAGTGTGCTGACATTCTCCATCACAGCATGGTACGCTGGCTGCAAAGTAGTGGACAAAAAGAGACTGCAGAGAGTGGTGAAGTCAGCGGAAAAAATAATCGGCTGTCCCCTGCCCTCCCTGGATGACGTGGCACGCTCTCGGTGCCTCTCCAGAGCAGGAAGGATTCTTAAAGACCACCTCCACCCTGGTCACCACCTGTTCAGCCTGATGCGCTCTGGAGTGAGGTACAGGAGCATAAAGGCTAGAACAAACAGGCTGTCCAACAGTTTCTACCCATGGACCATCAGAACACTGAACAGTAGACATAAGACATGTTCATAAATGTTTATCTTATATGTGTATATGTTTGTGAATATGTGAATATGTTTTGTGTTTTTTTTGCACCTTCGGAAGAGCCACTACAATTTCATTGTATAGGCAACTGTACAACGACAATAAAGTATATTCTATTCTATTCTATTCTATACGCTGCGTGCACAATTATTAGGCAAGTGTAGAATTGTGACCTTATCGTTATTTCTATGCACATTTTCCAACTCCAAACCATATAAACTTGAATGCTTATTGGATTGAATCATTGTCAGGTCATACGTGACACGTTCTAGTCTAATGGTCCGAATATCAGCAACAAATCAAAATGTTCAGACTTTTTTTTTTAAATACGGAACTAACTTTGTTGAGAATCACAACACAAACTCGCTAGTCAAGCCAAAATACTGCAACACAATGGATTCTGTAAGTAATCCCCACTGCTATCTAGTTAACTATAACACTACTTTACATTGTTACCAGGCTCACAAAACAAGCTGTGCTAGTTGACTAGCGATGTGTCATTGATTTTCAACAACGTGGAAATGTATTCACGTTTTTTTTATAAGAAAAGTCTGATCAGTACATCAGATCCCGATAGGCGGACCAAAGCATTAGAACATGACACATTTGTATTTGTGTAATGATTGGGGGTGTGGCTAAAGTATTTAACACTTTATATTAAGGTGTGCATAATTATTAGGTAGCTTTATTACTTCATGTAAAAAAACAGATTTAACATTCTAAAATGCCATTCAGACAGATGCAACACAAAAATTGCAACAGAAATAGCTAAATTGTTGAGGTGTGACCACTGGACAAACAACATTTTGTTGCGAATAGTCAACAGGGCTTGCAAAAAATGGATGGAGAAAAAAAGGCACAAATTAACTGCAAAAGACTTGAGAAGAATTAAAGGCGAAGCTACTGGGAACCCATTATCCTCCAGTGCCACCATATTCCAGAACTGCAACCTACGTGGAGTGTCCAGAAGTACAAGGTGTCAAGTGCTCAGAGACGTGGCCAAGGTAAATAAGGCTGAAACACGACCACTATTGAATAAGATTCACAAGCTGAAGCGTCACGATTGGGCCAAGAAATACCTGAAGCAATTCCTGAAGACCTTTTTCAAAGGTTTTATGGAGAGATTAAATGAGAGTGAATCGTGATGGACCAGATAGGACCAGATGGACCAGATGAGCTCGTGCCTGGGTCACTAACAGACACACTTAAGGGCTCTGCACACAGCGTGCGATTTCTGTTGCGCGTCAACGTTCCATTTTGAAGTTTGAATGGAAGTCTATGAGAACATCGCATCGCAATGCACACGGCCCCGCACGGCGAAAATTCGATTCCATTCATAACAACAATGGAAATTATGGAACGTTGACGCGCAACAGAAATCGCACGCTGTGTGCAGAGCCCTTTAGAGTCAGGCGCCAGCAAGGTGGAGGAGTGTACTGGTGTGAGCTGCCTGCTATCATTAAGGATGAGCTAGTTGGACCTTTTCGGGTTGAAGATGGACTAAAAATCAACTTCCAAACCTACTGCCAGTTTCTGGAAGATACTAGCAGTGGTCTAGGAAGAAGTCTGCAGCATTCAAGAAGGCCATGATCTTTATGCAGGGCAATGCTCCATCACATGCATCCAATTACTTCACTGCTTGGCTAGCCAGCAAAGGCCTCAAAGATGACTGAATAATATTCCCCTGAGAAAGACCAAACTAATTGTTCAGTTGTTAAACATTCAATAACATTTTGGATTGACTGAGAGCATTGTATTTGTTCAACAATAAAATTAATCCTGAGGAATACAATTTGCCTAATAATTCTTCAGGCAGTGTACAAAAGCTGAAAAAGTCTGCCCTGGTCATGCAGATATTGTATTGTTTGAAGTAGGAACCTGAAATCAAAAGGTCTTCTTATAGTACTTAGTAACTTTCTGGATACAATTAGGCCCTAGTATCATCTCAGACAATGCAGACAATAACAATAATAATAATGGTTAATGTAGGCTATTGGTTTCAACGCCTTGTGCCGCCATGGCTAGCCTAAGTCTTAGTCTGCTGATGATGAGAGAGGAAGGTCAATAGTGATGAGGAATAATAACCCAGTAAATGTGATATGGGGCAAAGAGGGATAAGTGATCATAAAGAGGGACTATGAAAACAGACGTATAGCTTCATTATCCTGCCTCTCAATCACAATCAGCTCTTTAACAATACATGGGACAAACTGAGTGGGGCATTTTCTGCTTCTTTCCTCAGGTCACTCAGAGGTTAAGAGTAAAGTTATCCTTATGATCGTCAACTCCTGCTCTTATAGGGTAATGCACTTTCTTCTCTCGATCCAGTGCCATTGAATTTATAGGGCCCTATTTGATCTCTCTAGCCATGAGATGAACTTCCCATCCTTGGTATTTTAAAGCTTCAAGTGAGTGGACTGAGGTGATTTGGGGACTACTGTGGTGGCAGACACTCCTGTATGCTATTGGAGACCAACATGCCAACAAAACCAGTATAGTGTAGTCAAGCTGAGATTGACCCCTCTGAAGGGGGCTTCAAGTGTACTATAGCAGTACTATACCTAATGGAATGGAATAACCCATCTCTTACAGTCGTCAAATAGAACATTCACAGAAACCACTTGAACTCAACTGGATGTCAAACTTGGCTCAGCTGCAATAGACCACAAGAGCACATGTGTAATAATTATGGAAAACATATCAGAGCAAGCATTGCCTCCTCCCTTAGGCTCTGATATGTTGTATGGTATTAATATATGTATGAAATGTCAGATTCGGATGGCAAGCCTCAGGACATCTATGTACAGTACGTGTATCTGTGTGCATGCATGCGTTACTCGTTACTCTCTGTTAGACAATGAATGTGTGATTAATTAACACATTGAGTGTCTGTTTTTGCTCTCACAACAGCGATTCTCACACATAAACCAAGTCTTCTGGAAACCTTGAGGGCACAGAGCCAGAAAAGGAACTTTGACATCCAGTACATCTTGTGAGGTCATGCATCACTTTGCCATATGTAGCAGCAGAGTCAACACACTCTTGGAAAGGAGACAATAAGACACACACACACACACACACACACACACATACACATACACACACATACACACACACACAAGTTGTGATCCAATTTCCATGACATGTGATGCTGTTCTGGGTTCTTGTTGGTCCACTGCCCGCTCAGCCTTGACAATTCCACAGAGGAAATTCCACTGAGCAAATGGCAAGGGCGATAAGAGTCCTGAGCCTGATAACCACACTGAGCGTGATAACTAATCAACTCAGCCTTCCCACCCAAACCCCATTCTCTTGGTACATTGGCAGACTGGCAGTGGCTAGGTGGGGTAGCATAGTATGGTTGTATTGGGAAGCCCTTCTTTTGAAGGTCTTACAATAACCAAATCCACAATCAAAACTAAACATGCAACAACAACGTTTAGAACATTATTATTTCTATTCTCTGATGTGAGCATCAAAAACAATCAGGGATGGGTGAATTGTACCGTATGTCTGATGTCTTACTGTAAATGGATTACTTTGAGATATCATTGAAATGGTTAGGAACGAATGTAAAATCTGACTGCTTTGAGAGGTTCCATATTCTCTGAAAACACTACTCTTCTGTAATCAGGACCCTATGGGAGTGGATCCTGCCCTGAGACATCTCCAGCTCCAGCTACTGTAGCATCTACGTGCCATGTGTGGCCTACTCTCTTTCATCAGAGGGTTATTTGGCTGCAAGACACATGCCCGAGTGCGATAGCCAACAACTTCAGTATGTGTGAGTCATTCTTAGTTAAACAAGAACATGGCTGGCTCTCTGCTTCGTTTCCTGGAGGAAGAACAGCGAATCTGAATCTCCAAAACAAGAGCTGGGGGCTCTTTACTTTAATATGTATCCTGTGTTAAAAGACAAGGAGGATTCGTTTCTTGTCACGGGAGCGGTAGCGCACAGTGTGAGTCTTTCAAAATCCCATGGAGCTTGAAGGAGTTGGAAACATGGAGAGGAGTTGGGCACCATTAACGGAAATGGGATGGACATAATACATTTTCAAAAGAAAGGACTGGTTCTCAGACTTTGTTATATACTGTAAAGAGCTATTACAGGAAGTGGAAAAGACCAGAGACAGACAGAAGAGAGGAAGAGGGGTGGACTGAGGTCACTATCAGGGATGACTAAGTGAAGATAAGCTGAGGGATAATGCACCGTAAGAATTAGACCAGCAGCATCAGATGAACTGGATTCCCATCTGGATATACCTTCAGCATGCCTTTGGCCATCATTTGAACAGGATCTTTACAATGGCTCTCCTCTTAGGAGTGTAAGAGATATCCTATCAAGTACTTGAAGGGTCATAAAAAGGTCATAACGTCATTATTTGGCTAAATTATTGCCCTCTTAGCATGAGCCATCTCTAAAACAGAGGTTAGGGTTATGTTTCTTTTTCTCCATTTCCTTCCCCAGAGGCTCTTAACTGACAATATGACCACAACGTAGGCCTTGACATGTTTGATTTGCAACCATGTACAGTACAACGCAATACACATTTGTATTGCTGCAATACACTATTCCTTTACTAGTATGCAGCATTTCAGGTATGAAACCACCTTGTACAACCAAGTCACTGTATAACCAAGTCACAGGGGGATTATCAAACAGTTAGGAGACAGCCGTGGAACAATAGTATAATGTAAGAGCCAAATGCTGTAAAAACACTGGGGCAATGTTTGAATTCAGCAGCTGTCCCCCCCCTTCCCCATAGGACAGCCACAGGAAGAGAGGGGCCAGGAGGGTTCCTTTCAACAACTATCTTCGTCCCAATCTCCCTGTGCAAATGAGCAAAGCTTTGAGGATTTCTGGCTTTGCATTCCATAATGCCACAGAGACTGAACGCCTCACAAAGCCTGACTGCAGCAAATTCCACACAATGGAGCTCCTCATTCCCTCCCTGATTCACTCACTCGCTCAGGCCAGACCACAGTTGAAAGCTCTCTGAATGTCCCAAAAAAGAAGAAGATTGTGGGAAGAAAAAAAGAGGGAGGAATGAGAGAACGATGGTCACTGTCTGACCACCAGGTAACTGAATTGACCCAGTGGGACTGCATTTAGGAGGCTCATAAATACAACCACAAATCAAGCGGCTGTTACATGGCAGATCCCTGCCTTGCAGCTTGCTTGCTCCCCAGTTACTCATATCCACCCCCCATCCCTGACTAAACCCACACCACTCTTCAGTCTCCACTGCCGGGAAGTCTCAATCCCACTCATCATTCGGAAACTCAGGAAATAGACATCATTCATATCACCCAGAGTTGGTGGCCATTTCTCTGGTTAGGGCTAGCATACAAGTATCTGTCAAAATGCTAAATAATTGACTGGTCCTAACAACTATTAACATAACATGTGGACACTCTTTGAAGCTGATGCATTCAATTTCACAGAAGACACCTTTTGATCATTTTACAGAACTAATATGGAAAGAGGGTTTTATTAGTTATTAGAGTTTATCAGCAGTAATAACGTTTAAAACACCATTTCACACTCACCACAGGTGAGTGTGAAAACACCAAGAACAGAGCACGTTTGAATACTACTAGCATTACATAAAGGGCTGAAACTAGGCCATAACAAGCCGCTTTATGAGCTATCACATTGACACATTTACAACAGCCATACTCCCTGTTGCCATGGTGTTGCCCATGTGTTTGTAATCAGGGTTCACTTTCACAATGTTAAACAAATTTCTACCTTGTGTGCCAGAAAACGTGACAACAAGCGCAAAACCCCACACACAAACTAATACACATGTAAATAACATGCAACAATTCAGATGGTACCATGGACAACATCGAACAACATCGAACCATGAAACAACCAAAAACTAAACTAGCAGGCCAAGTACAATAGGCCTATGTCACACAAGCAACACCAACACCAATCGTACAATTACAAGACATGAAGTCGCTTCCGGTCTTGGAGCTTAAAAGGAAGACGGAAGAGAGCGGAAAAGTTACCATCAGCAGGAAGTGAACCTACAGTATGCAGGGCAGCCCTAAATCGGCCTTGAAGGATTCATGAGTGCTGTTGGCAAAACAGGGCTGACAATGTGAAAGTAATAATTTCTCCATCTTAGGAAATCCCAGAGCAGGAGTACAGCAGCGTCGTTACAAAGTGGAAGGGTAATTTACTATTATGCCTCAAACAGAGGGTTCCTGGGAGACAACAGCTGAAAAACAAATGTAGGCCAGCTAGGACGGGAGGGGAAAAAATAAGTCCATGTTACTCTGACAGAGTAGCATGCACAAAACAACTAGAAGGTCAACTGGAGTACGGCCCTTCTTTTCATAAGGAAAGAGAAGAAGAAGAGATATTTGACTTCAAAGAGATTTTGCAACCACTAGCCACTGACTCTTAAGAGCGTCCTTCATCAATGTACAAACGTGTGCTACAGTGTAAGCTCAGAGCATTTAGACACAGCAGTCATGATGTCACAGGGCTACAGATGAGCCTCTGTGGGAGGAGACACATCTGGTAGAAACCTTTACCAACCTAGAAGTTTCAGAAATATTCCTCTATTTTGATTCATTGGATACAAGGAAGAGAAGAAGGAGAGAGAGGGATGGAGAGAGGTAGATGGGAGAGAAAGAGATGTTTTCCTGGTTTGGCCGACTTTCTCTGTAACGGATTAGTGATTTTTCCAGAAAAATAATGCAAGTCTTCAGGGAGATATGCTGTCATAATAGGAGTTGCTTTGGAGTGTCTGCAAAGTGTTTTGTACATATTTCCAGAATTAATAAATATCACTACTCTACTATCGCCCAAAATATCACTACTCTATGTATCTAAGGAAGCCCCATATGTAACTAAAACATACAACATTTTTTACATTAGCAAAATGCCTTCCCACAGTGCTGCGGGAAGGATGCTGTAGTGGAAAATTGACTCCCTCCGGTACGTTCATACTGATGAGGAATGTCCTCGTCAGAGTGAGGCACGGTGCCAGGTTTGGACGAGGTGGAATGTGGCGCTCATAGCCCCAGGCCTGAGCGAGCATCTCTCCAAGCGAACCTCCATGACCTCAAACAAAACCTACACCCATCCACAGCCCCATCCATTTTCATCTGCCCCCACCTAGCCATCAGCTGATCCTCTAAACCAGTGTCAAGGGGGGGTCAGAAGAGCCAAGTCCATGATTAAGTTTTAGAATTATGGCTGGGTTCGGTGAAGCGGACAGGGGTTGAATGAAATGTGATGAAAAGGCTGTATTTTTAGTCTCATGAAGGGGTATCAAACAAAGAGCGGTGTCATTCATGTTGCTTCCTCATTCCATTCCATTCCATGCATTACAATGAGCCCATCCTCCGATTTCTACCTCCACCGGCAGTCCCCTGACACGTGCACTCACTCACACACACACACACACACACACACACACACACACACACACACACACACACACACACACACACACATACACACACACACACACACACACACACACACACACACACACACATTTTTCCCTTTCAAAGAAGCTGTTTTTAATCCATTCTGACTATTGTGTAATGGGGCTTACTGCATCAGCATCTGCAGACAGACCTCATACTGCAGGCAGACAACTATTGCTCACATTCAAGCATTCCTTCAAAACAGTGCCTGGAAGGGTTGGAGTTCAGAAAGGTGCCTTGCTGCCATGAAGAAGGGGCAACGATGTGTGCAAAATTAACAGAGGAAGAATGGGCAGGCAGGGTGAGCCTCCGAGGCTAGCCGTCCTGACAAGACCGCGCAAAGAAGGGCAAAAGGCGACAGGTGGCTGCTTCAAACCCCTGCAAGCAAAAAATTATCGGCAAAACTGACTCAATGCTCGCCTCGGACAAATTGAGAAGCGTCCAAAGCAGGAGGAAGAAAGAAGAGACTCAGCACACGGAACAATACTGAAATTCACATGGCAGAAGAGAAGATTATCATCGTTCCTGGGCGTACTGTGGGGCTTGCCAGACAGGGCTCTAGTGGAGCTGGACTGGGTCACTAGTTCCCAATGGGGCTGGAGTCTGCTTGCCTGCAGATGTTAGAGGAGGGCTAATTCTGAGCATGTTGCCCCTGTCATCGTAAAGAGTGGCTGAGTTGCTCCTTTGTGCCTCGCTGCCTGGCTGAATGAAGGTCTTTATTTGCTCAGATGCATTACTGGGTTCGAAAATACACGGCAAAATCACATGGGTCAATTAAAAACAAGGGAGCACATATTCCAGATAGGACTGTTTTGTTGCTTTGTGCTCTGTCTGGCTGTTGGCTGGTTCTTTCAGACGCTGGATGCAGGAGGCCCCCGACATAAGAGTTTCCTGTTTGGTCCAGTGACCTTATAGCAGAGTACTTGTATCACCCAGACAAAGTTCAGAAGTGTCCACTCCACTTAGAAGGCACCAGGGTCACAAACTAGGCTCCCTTTCATCTTGAATGTAAACTCACAGTTTGACCCTCTGTCACAGACTCACAGCTGACCCCTTTTTTTTTTCATATGGAGGGAGAGGAAGCAAGAGAAATGTTTAGGGATTGTTTTGTTTGTTTTGTATATCCATTGTCAATGGTACATTGGTACACGTCAATGGTGCATTGAATTAGGGTTGAGCATAACTCCTGAACAACAAGAGCAAGACAAGATTTAAAAACAACAACAACAACAACAACAACAACAACAACAAAAAACGAAGCAATAGAAAATTACAAGTGAGGCAGTTTACTTGAACTCATTAGTGTGGTATCCTACTTGTGTGGCTAGTGTTTTCCCAGAGATTCTCTGGAGCCATCTGCAGCCATGCTATGCTTACTGTATATAAAAAATTAAGATTAGATCATAACTACGGTAAGTCTAAATCTTATAACTAAGGTTATTGGTCAAGGACCCCCTACTGGCAGCCCAAGAGTTTTACGTAATGCATAACAATTAACTGGCCTCATGCATGAGGGTGGGAGAGGTCAACCATTTCTGCAGCTTTGCGCACAAAACTGGCAAATAACAACGACCCCGTGGCTGATAGCCAACAGCTGTCCGAAGCCCACAAGTGGCCAAAGCAGAAGCAGCTCAATGGCAGGTGTCAAAACTGTCTGAGAACTTTATTAAAGGCACGTCCGTGAAAAGTCCCATACGCATCCGACTGGTGTCCAGCCCTTTGTCCTCAAAGCCACTAATGCACATCTCGAAAAAAGCATTGAAAACATTTTGTTTAATGAGTGATTGAACTAAGTAATCTTCGAAAGATATGCACAGTAACAACACAAAGACTGTCAATATGAATGGTTAGGAAACCTTATAGATGATTAACGACAAACTTATGTTACCAGACTACATGTCGCTTTAGATAGACAAGCAGAATGGTGGTCTTGCCTTGCAATAGCCTACCCGGTTTAAACAGAGTTAACTTAACATTTGTACAAACAAACAAACAAACAAATGCTATGGAAAACAATGTGCTATTGTTGTTGTTTCCCCTTCCGAAAATCCTTGCATTCGGCTCGGTGCCCCGTTCTTCGAGGGGCTAGATAGCAGGCTATACTCACAGGATGGTTGTTTGTGGAGACACTGCAGGTACGGTCTCCAGGTTTAAATGCATACATCTCACTGTGGTACGAAAACATAAACAGCGGCTTGGACAAGAATGAACAGGCTGCGGTCCGCTGGCGACCAAAAACAGTGCAACCGCAACTAGAAAAGGGGAAAAGAGTTGGCCAGTCCACAACGCCATTGCTACGGAGTCAGCCGCGCAGAGAACACACCGCCAGCTACCCCTCTCGCCGACTAACTAACATCAGCTCGGTTATTGTAAAAGGAATTCAGCTGCCCCGGGACCCATTCCCTCCTCCTCACAGGGAGTAGGGCAGTGTTACAAATGATGTTAGACAAGGGAGCAAGCCAATCATAAACTCCCTCTCAGGCCTGAACTGACTGAAACAAAATGATACTTTGTTGCAAGATTATCACATTCATGCCCAATTCATTTCGCGGCTGCATTGTATTCTGTGGAATTAATTCTTAGACAGCCTAATCCAATCCAAATGGACAGTAAAACCAATGGAGTTGGAATTGTATTTGTTAATACGGGAAAAGATTAATCAGGCCACATTTTTAACAGGAGGAATCATATAATTTCCAATATCACATTTACATAGTGGTTCAGAATGGGTGATGTTGAAAGCAGGGCTGCTGGCCATTTGGATGGGCAGTTGGTGCCCTATACGCACAGCGCGTAAGTAGCGGCAGCCCAAAGTGTTGTTCTGCTGTTCATTGGTCAATTTAATTCATGATATGACTTGTAAACGACTAATGACCACAGTAGAACTGTCTTATCTTCTCAAAATCCAACATATCATGTTATTTTACACAATGTATTTTCGAATGTGTAGCTCTAGAAAATGTTTTAACCCCCGTCCAGTACTTTTTTGACATTGGTCACATTATCCGAGCTCTCTCTTAACTTAATTCCAGAACAAGAGCATAGAAAAAAATATTAAGGATTGCACATTGCATGTTGTTTTTTGGATTATTATTACCTCAATGCCAGCCAGGTAACATAATTTGTCCATTGGGATTTGCTGGTACTAGTCTATTGTCTGCTGTCATCTGCTGGTTCTATATGGTAAGACAACTACATGTCCCCCCCTCGTTGAAGAAAAACGTCTATCTTTTTCTTTTCATTTCCTGCTTCATTTATCTTTGTATTATCTTCATGTCTTCATGTCAAAAAGGTGAGTACAATTCTAACACACATAGGCTACATCGGCCCCGCAGCCCACAGATAGAGCGGCCCATACACCGGCCCCGCATTCCACCGATAGAGCGGCCCATAGCCAGGGCCCCCATACACCAGTCCCATAGACCCCAAATCGTGACGCGGCACCTCAGCCCACAGATCGACGGACCCACCAGATGCTCCATATGGCCAGTCCGTTACTGCACACATCATTGTTTTATCCTGAGGATGTTCAGTAAGGTTACAGTGGACGTGCCGTCCATATAAGCAGAGTAAGCAGTGCTTACCCAACGAAAAAATAAAAAAGGACCGTGAAAATATTAAAATAAAAGTGCATGTAACCGTTTGTTTGTTTTCATTAAAAGAGTCATATTTTAGGTCCCAGGGCAGCAGGAGTCATTCATTTTGACGTTGCATTTTTAGCGCCACCTGCAGGAGTAAGCACTTCCTACTCTGCTTGCATTGCGTTACATTATAAGCACTTCTCTCTCTGCTTTCCCTCGCGTACATTCGAATGCGTGAAAATGCGTTTTTTCCGATGCCTCAGCCCGCTGTTTAATGTGGCCAGGGTAAGCATGCCTACAGCCAATCAGTAGGTCTTTAATTCCGATAAGAGCTACTGATTGGCTCTTATCACTTTCAAGTTCACTTAACATTTCACCTCTCGCCCGGCAGAATAGCTTATGCTAGCTAGCTCAAACGATCTAAATAATAATAATCAATAAGGATAACTTGCTTGATTTTGTGAATATGGACATTACTGTCAGCGACCTAAAGGGATTTCGTAGACTGGACTGGACTGGAAAAACAGAACTACTGGCTAAATGCCGCCCGAAGCCACCACTCACCGATCTTCACACCCAGAAAGGGAGAGTCGCTAGGGGGTTCCAGCAAGCCTGGTATGAGCGGTTTATATGATGTATATGATTCGCGAGGCTGGGGGCGATCTGTGCTTGTTTATATGGTTTGAGTACTGCTGTACTGCTGGTTATGGCTTCTTATTTAAGACTTCCTCTGCTTATACCTTTGAATGTCGGCCTGTGCCGTTGTGTTTGGAGAGAGAGCTGCTTAATCAATCGCTGAGATAGGCCTAATGTCGCTGTCCATGCCAGTGGTTCTGGACCAAAAGTGTTTGAGAGAGATAGAGAGGGAGGGTTTGTGATGTGATGTCAAGTGCCTGTGTGACAAAGTGTGAAAAGAAAGTGTGTTGTGAGTTTACTATGGAGGATGGAAACGGTGTGTGTCTGTGTTGTGCATGTGTGCGTTTGCGATGTTGAAACTGGACTTGTAGATTTCAGCAGGCTGGCTACTTGAAAAGACCTTGGTTCAAAAAAGATTGAACAATGAGCACCCCTGATATAGTCGAAACTGGCAACTGTTTTTTTTGTTTTTGGTAATCTGATCACAAAGTGACACTACAGTTTATTAGCGGGTTCTAGGGCATCAAAATTGCATTTCCTTGAAACTGCGTTCACTGATAGCGTGTATGTGTAATTATGTGTATTTCTATATCTTATGCTTACCCAATCTAAAAGCTCACGGCACGTGCCTGGGTTACACCATAGTATTTTAGCATCGTTGTACTAACTTTATGTAGGCTACTAGTTCATATGGAAAGTAAACATCTGTGACTTTCGTATGATTGCAGAATATACATTCATAATAGCCTACACAACATTTTCAATAAATTGTGTTTTTACTTGTGAAACATGAACACAAAAGACTGACAATCAAGGCTACAGGCCTGTGGCAACACCATTTTTTCTTTATTCAGAGTAAGATGTGTCAACACCCAGCATGACAAAAATTGTACAAAGTTCACAATTTAAAAATGAAATATCACAGCAACTTGTGATCTCACACATTTATAGCAAAATTAAAATGTCAACAAATCCATGCTGTGTAGTACAAAAATAAATTAAACTTCAGTTCCACAGAGAGCACAATAGTTTATACAAAATCCTGTCTTTGTCAATGATCACTTAAATCAACCTCAAAATGAATACGATAGAATAAATAAACTCTGATGAATTCACAATAATTTATATGAAAAATTCAGCATTCTAATAATGTGACACCCTTTGTGTTCCTATGTAGATAGTCACAGATAACCTTTTAAATGTTGTATATTATGTACCAAGATGAGCAGCCGGTTTGTGCTTTAAAATCCCTTTTACCATTGTACTGATAATAAGAATTAATTCAAAAACTGATACTAGCTAGTACTCTACTGAAAGCATTACTATATTGGAAAAAAGCTGCAGACACGATGCTGTGGAAAAAGGCATAATATGCAGTCATGGACGATGGACGAGTCCTAAAAGAGGACGTAAAAGTACAATAGATGGGATATCAGGTGGACAACAAGCACCTTTGCATTAGCTCTCAAAAAGGCAAATTCTGACCATGGTCTCTAACAACTAAATAGCACAACAGAAAAAGAGGGGCGCATACAGACATGACACTGCATCACCCCGGAGTTCAACTACAAGAGCTCATTTTTTCTTCCTATTTTTTTTTTTTAAAACCTTTAATTGATTGACTATTTCATAATTTGTACAGTGATTAGATATAAAGTGCTGCTGGGGATTCGTTAATCTTCATATAGCATACCAAAATGAAAAAAAATAATGAACATCATTGTTTTTACATTTGATAATACAGCGTCACTGGTATGGTTATATTCATCAAATCTGATTTCAAATCCCTGTAGTTTCTCCTTCAGTGTTACGAATTTTTCACCTACAGTGGCTCCTTGCAGCTATTTGCTCCAATTGTGTGCCAAAGGGGACACCTGGACATTGCACGCCGCCGCATGTTAGGATAATATCTCTAGGACAAGTGCAAAATAGTCTACTGGCACATTAGTGGGGACAATGACCCTGTAAGTCCCGCTCTCATACTCTATAAATACTCTTTACAAAACCCTTTTTAATCCTCTGTATAGGCTCTCAGGTACTGCTTAAGTTTCTGTAAAAACATCAAAACATGGAAACGAAGGTGTCCCTGTGCAAAATTGTACGTAAAGAAAGTGGAACTCATAAAGCGTATTTCACTTCTAAAACTGAATGTCCAAGTTTCTTCCCTTTTTTTCAAAAGACATTTTTTTTGTATTAAAAGATTTATATAAAAATGTATATTTTACATAGGCCTATAGTAAAAAGATTCATTTGTTTTCCCGGCTATGTTTATAAACAAGAAATTGCATATACCGAAACATTTCTTCTCATGTAGATTGCATCCCATATCTATAAACATATGATTTAGATATATATTGCTGAGACATTGCCTGATTCTAGCAACAGAAGTAATTTAACAGAACTAATACTAATGCTAGAATGATGCCTGTACTCTATTGCCATTATACATCACCTTGTCGCTGATTGAATGACAATTCAATGGTATCTACCTACACAAACGTTTTGATGTGTTTTTCCAAGAGCGAAAAGTCCTTCTTAGATAATGGGATTCCACCATTGGGTTTCCGTGTCATGATGTTTACAATAAAACTGTAACATTCATACATACATCATGTCAGTTTCTTTTCCATACTCATTTCCAGCACCTATTAAAATGCCCCCACCTAGCTACCAACCTTCTTTTTTAAACAAAAGACAAAGACTTCCCAAGCACTATTAAAAAATAAATCTGCAACCAACTCTTGCTATAACAATCTGCACACAACAAGAAAAAAACCATTTTCAGAATTAAAAAAATCATCAGTTGAGGACAAAACATATTTGAAATGTAACTACCTCCTTGCAGTTTCCTCATCATATTTTTGTTTTTGTTTTTCACTGTCCAGGTCAGCTTTTTAATCTAAAATGATCCATCCTCAAGCATTAAAAAGAACTCATGTCCTATGTTATTCAGCTTACTGTTCAGAAATATACACTAAAAATGTGCATACATGAGCAGCTAAAAACATTACATCACACTATGTCAGCTCATATGAAAAACGTACAAAATGTGAATGTCCTCAAAAACTATTTGCCAGTTTCTTTTTCTTTTTTTTTCTTCTCTTTTTTTTTAAAGCAAGACCAAGATAAAACCATAATGAATTTGTCTAAGCATAACACCTCTTTGTTTGAAAGAACAAAAAAAAATCCATATTTAACACTGTATGATAGGTCACAGGAACCACGAGGCATCCCAAGTCACTTTTTCTTTCTCTCTTTCCATAGACATTGTTTCTTTCCCCTTGTCTTTGAGAAGCAGTTTCCTAATTTGCTGCATGGGCGGCTAGACTTGGATTCCTTGCACTGCTTGTTTGATATTTTCCAACAAGGCTTTGTTTTCTGGGCTCTGGTACTGCTCTTGGTTGGAGTACATGTCTGTCAGAGTGGTCACGTAAGCGTCAAAGTTTTGCTCGCTGATGGGTTCCTGTGAAACATTTAAAAAAACAGCAGAATTAAGTGAGATCAGAAGGAGATGAAGCAATATATAGATCTCTTAAGCAGTTTAGGTTAAACTTCAACAGTTGTTTGAGCTTTCATCAGAAAAAGGAACTAAACTAAACTAAAAAGGAACATCACATCAGGGATAAGAAAATCACTTAAAACTTTGTCATGAAGTATTACATTTAACTCTCTTTGAACTTGCTTTGTGAAAGTGTTCGTACTGAATTTATCTGAATGATAGTTATCTGAATACGACCATTTCTTTCTACAGGAAATAAAAAGCAGAGGGCTAGTGGTAGTTGGTAGTAATAAAAAAGTAAAAAAGAATCACACAGAGTATGTCATACAATCAATGGGTCCACAATGAGGAGAAAAATGGCTATACAATATTATCATGGTTAGCAGTTAGCAGTTCCTATTAACTGTATACAATTTTTGTCTTATTGGTTACTACAGATACTATTATTTTCAGGCCCTTAAAACAACTTTATCCCAATTTCAACACCCTTATACAGTGCCCTGCATAAGTAATGGGTCAGTAAAGCATTTTGTTGTCTTTTGGCTCTATCCTCCAAATGTTTGGATTTGAAATCAAACAAATCTCAGCTTTTATTTGATGGTATTTGTGTACACATTGGTTTCACCAATTAGAAATTATTGTAATAGTCCCCCTATTTCAGTGCACCAAAAGTAATGGGACAATTGACTTGACAAGGGTGTCTGGTTAGTCAGGTGTGTTCTGTCACATCATTTGTGTCCAGGCATAACAGCTTTGAATGTCTAGTATTAATTCTAGGCTTTGCATTTGCCGTTGGAGTCTGGAAGCCATTATTAGGCTGAACAATTAGAAACAATGATCAGAAACATATAGCCAAAACCTTAGGCTTGCCAAAATAAAGAATTTGGAACATCATTAAAAAGAAAAAAAAACACTAGTGACTTCAGCAAGACGTCTACAGTGGATGACCAAGGAATAATAATTAAATAATTAAAAAACAAAACAAAACAACTATTCCACAGATTACTCTTGAGGAGGTAGGCGTGAATGTGTCAGACTAGACTCTACCATCCGCAGAATTTGTCACCAGCCATACTACAGAGGCTTCAATGCAAGGTGCAAACCACTAGTTTTCCTCAAAAAGAATGTTCCAGTTACAGTATTCTGGGGCGGCTGTGGCTCAGGAGGTAGAGCTGGTGTCTAAAGATCGCAAGATCGGCAGTTTGGTGGTTCGATCTCCAGCTTGCCGTGTGTCGAGGTGTCCTTGGGCAAGACACTGAACCCCAAATAGCTCCCAAAATGAGCGGGCCAGCGCCTTGTATGGTAGCTTGCCGCCATTGGTGTGTGAGAAGGTGTATGTGAATAGGTGAATGAGAGGCCATTGTAAAGCGCTTAGGAATAAGGTGCTATATAAGTGCATTCCATTTACCATTTATGGAAGTACTTCAAAAGTCATCAGAGGTTTGGAAAAAGGTATTGTGGACAGATAAGACAAATATTACGTATCTACCAGTGATTGCACGAGGAAAGCCAATCTTCAGATTTAAATCCAATTGAACATGCATTTCATTTGCTAAAGATACACATTTTGGCTAAAAGGCCTCAAAACTGAAGAAGGCTTCAGTAGCCTACAGGCCCTAGAAAAACACCGCCAGAGAAGATACCCAGCGACTGTTGGGGTCAATGAGTCACAGACTTCACACAGTTATTGCATGCAAAGAATATGCGACCAAATACTAAACATGAGTGCTTAATTTGGACATTATGAATCTGTCCCATTGCTTTTGGTGACTTGAAACAGAAAGATTACGTATACATTTGTTTGTGATATCTGAGTGATGAAGCTAGCACGTACAAAACCCTTAAACAAAGGCTGACAATCTATACTTTACCTCATAGTAATTGTTTGATTTAAAATCCAAACTTTTGGAGTATAGAACCAAAAGAAGAAAAAAACACTTCACTGTCCCATTTCTTATGCAGGGCACTGCATGCATCAAAGGACACTTTCCTATCACCTTATCCGCACACTCAAGTTTCAATCACTTTTATCCAAAATAAGCTTTTTCCATTTTTGATGATCACGATAACAACAGGATGATAAAAGGAAAAGATGAAGTATACTCTACATCAATAGAGGATTAAACTGTAGGAAAGAGAATATGCGAAACACACCATGAATGTGAACCAGATTGAAAATGGATTTTAAATCAGACAATGGAGCAGTAACTCAGTAGTGTAATCCATCCATTAACCAAATGGAGGTGACCTTGTCTACAATACACTACATCCAGATGCAAAAATAGAGGGAAAGGAAGTGTAAAAAAAATTAAAATAATAATAAACGGAATTAGACTGTTAAAGTTATTGTCTTACTCTCTGGTGCAACTGTAAGCAGCTGTTATTTCTAATGGGAGCCTCTTTGTGAGCCAGCGGTTTCTAGAGGGGAAAAGGTGTACACAACACAGTTAGATTAGCTTGCTGTACACAATTATTTTTTTCTCCAGAGCTCATAAAGGATGTTGGATGGCTGCCTGTTGTTCACTTAAGAAACCACTAGGGGGTGGTGTTCCAGGTTACGAGAACACCTAACAAAGTGTGAAATAATTATTGGACACAATACATAATGAAGCACATGTGGAGAATCAGGGCCTAGCAAGTGAATCCAGCTCACAACATAGTCAATGCTATAAAGGCCATATGAGATGATATTCTATGTAGACAGCGGCAGTCAATAGTGCTTTTTGTGAGGACATGCATGATTCAAAATCTATTATTTAATCCTTAAAAGAGTTATGCTGGTCGCAGACCTATTTGGACTGTAGACTTAACAGATATAGTAAGACACATTTCCCTGTGTTCATTTAAAGTGAATTGAACAAACTATCAGCTAAAACTGCAAGAAATTGCACCATGATGACAAATACCATAATTTCACAGTATGAAATAGTTTTTGATAGTTATTTTGTCCTTATCTCCTGAAGACTAATACAAACAAATAAAATGCTTATAGAAAAAAGCTTTTTTTTCTTCTTTTCTTTAGTTTTAGTAGATGTGCATTAAGTATGCATTTGCATTTACTATGAAAGTCTACAGAAATAGAAAGTCTCTATTTAAAAAAATATATAAATTCAATATTGTTTTGTTAACCAACTCTATCTTTAAACATACATGGCTACAGACAGAGACTCAAGTCTGATCATAATACCGAAACATTTTTGATCAACATCTTTGATGACAACAGCCTTTTCAAAATCTCCCTATACACATTATCTATCAAAGGAAATCAACATCCTCTGATCCAAAATGATTGTAATCAATTACTTAAATTGCACCTATAGTGCAAATCACCTACAGTGACTATTGTTGCTTTATTGTATTGTTACTACTGTGAGTCTCAGTATGCGGAAACAAACAATACATTTGTTCAACAAATCTCATTTAATACTTGCCCTTTCTTACTAACAATACTTTAGTTATTTTTTTCTCATTCCAATGATTCTGCTCCAGTCAGCATGCACAAACACTGGGGCCTTAGGCCTCACAGGATTGGTTACAGAAATCATGAATAATGAAGTTATAAATATACATTTATTTAAATAATGCTTAGTTCGGTTATAGGTTCCATAACTTGCCCGCTTGCTGTCTTGGTAGGCCTTACCATATGAGGGAGCTGGATATTAGCTAAACTGTTTATCAGTGACTGGCTGAGGTTGGCCAGCTCATGCAGGAGAGAGTCATTTTGCTGTTCAATCACCTTGTTTTCTTCGTCTATCGACTTCATATTAGTCTCCATTGTGGTAATCTGGAGAGGGGAGTGTAAAAAAAAAGAGAACATTACTGTAAAGATGAGTTCTCTCTCTCTTTCTCTGTCTCTCTATATTTTTCACCAAGAAAGGGTGCAGTTCAGAGTTCACACATACTAGAGACACAGATCTAGTTGTTCAGGAGAGCTTTTGTTGTTAGTCGGGGTTGTCATGCCCGCATGCACATGCACACACGCCAGTTCAAGATCATATACCGCATGCCAGCAGTCAAGTAGAAGACTCAGGCCACAAACTACCTGCTTACCTGCGTTCTAAGTTTGATCATGTCTGCTTCCACTTGCGAATTAGTTTCACTTAAATCTTTGATTTCGTCATCCAGCTGTTTTATCTCTTCTTCATTCTCTAGTCCTAAAAAAAGAATAGTGACAGATCTTAGTACCTTCACTAACTCACTAAGATGTGTTAGCACGTATGCACACCCACACCCACACACCCACACCCACACACCCACACCCACACACACACACACACACACACACACACACACACACACACACACACACCCCCACACCCACACCCACACCCACACCCACACACACACACACACACACACACACACACACACACACACTCCTGAATCCCCTCCAAATGCAGATTATGAGGCAGTGGGATTAGGCCTATGATACACTAATTGCTACTGGCTAGCACAGCTACCATGAGGGTGTGTGATTGCTCTCTGGCAATTCTACCCCCTTTGTTTCAGTTAGGGCTTCCACTCATTCCCGTCATTACACATACCCGCTCCTGATTGGCTGTTTATCTCAGATTGGGGAGTTCTGCTCAGCAGCTCATTGCGTAT
Source organism: Nansenia antarctica (assembly GCF_963989245.1). Taxonomy (NCBI): domain Eukaryota; kingdom Metazoa; phylum Chordata; class Actinopteri; order Argentiniformes; family Microstomatidae; genus Nansenia; species Nansenia antarctica. The sequence goes on from NC_137674.1 coordinate 42,796,419, forward strand.
ACAAATGCCTGATTGGCCTGTTAATTCAAATTGGAATTCCATTCAGTATCTCATTACACAGAGACACTCTTGATTGGCTCTATTGTGTGAGTGAGCAGAGACCGTCATTACCATTGCTGGCGTGCTGTTTTATCGTTAGCATTTCCACTCCAGACAGTCTGGCTTTCTTCATGGCGGATGTGGCACGCGGACAGCCTGACAGACTGGGGCGTAGATAGGGAAACAATAGATTTTTCAGTAGGACTTGGGTAGAGGCGTGCACACACACGCACGCACGCACACACACATCAACATCAACATACAGTATGTGTCTATGGGATAGAATAAAGTAGAAGAAGTGTATGGTGTAGAGTGCAGTTTGAATGCTTTAGTGTCAGAGATGAACCCATTTCGTATCTGTGATGCTAGGTGTCCTTAAAACCTGGTCCACATGTTTCACAGTGTCTGCTGGGTTTATTCTCAAGGGATAGTTCACTCACAAATCACATTTCTGTGATAGACCACAGACTGTACCTTAATTCCAGTTGTACCAAGATATGTTTAAGGTCATATTTAGCTACTTACACCTCCACATTATCCAATGTAATGGAGGCAGATGGGTTCTACTTAGTAGCCATAACCAGGATGATGACTTACAGTGTAATTTTATGACTAGCCAATGAAGGTATGTGGTTAATCAATGAATTGTGATTTTACAGTCTTACATCTTTACCTTTCTTGAATGTAATGTAAAATGAAGACCCTGCTTTTGGCTGAATGGGGTTGAGATCAGAGACCCCTGCTATGGCATAACAGCCCCCAACCCCCAAGATCAAACCAGCAGACCCACCTCCGATGTGTCAGGAAGCTGCCGCTGACATGACCTGAGCCATCACAGCCGGGGGTGGGACAGGACATGCCGTCCGTCTTCCCGGCCTTCCACGTGAATTGGGAACCACCGTTCATGTAGCCGTCCTTCTGCCGCTTGGCCGCCAGGGGGCAGCCCGACGCGCTGCGGTGAGAGGCATACTTCCCTGTCACATGACCCTGTCCATCACAGCCTGGGACAGGACACCTGCGGATTGGATAGATGGGTGAGTGGGCTTTTTACTGATATACAGGCACACGTTGGTAACTGAGAGAAATCGATTGTGGTAATGATGTTCATTGTCGTTGTCATCATCATCATCATCATCATCATCATCATCATCATCATCATCATCATCACCATCATCATCATCATCATCATCATCATAATAATACGCAGAATCATCATCAATGTGATTATGAAGTTCACTATCATCATCGCCATCATGATCATCATCAACATCACAGTCATCAGTGTCTTGATCATCATCATGATCATGATAATCATCTTGACCATTATCCTCATCATCACAGCCATTGCTTTTTGCTTTTTGCTCATCAATATCACCGTTGCCTCTCCCTTACCACCTCCTCATCTTGCCAAAGAAAACCCACTGGGTCTTAGTGAGTGAACTATTGTACATGTGTTGTAAATATGTTTGATATGCATAGTAGAAGACAATACTATCAATATCTGTAATCTCCCTGACTTTATTATAAACAGAAACACCTTCATCTGGATTAATATGTGCCACTGGCAACCTTATCGCACTGACACAGATATGCTGCTATGTTGACTATAAGTCAATGCTAACGCTAATCAGATGCAGTGAGGCATAAAAATATTTCCACACATCATATTTCCCCAACGGATTATTGCTGCAACTTCCCTCCGCTTTATTAATGTATCAGTCAGGCTTAGGCAGTACCAAGATAGAGTCACATTAAATTGCATTCAATCTCTACCTTCTATCCGCCGTATATAGAACTGTTCCAAACCCCCTAGTCTATACCCATCCCTAAAGCTAAGTTAAGACACAATCGGTGGCTGACGGCATCCCGATAATAGAAGCTTCCTATTAAGGAAAAAAACGGAAAAGGGGGGGGGGGGCAGGTTGTGTCACTGGTAAAAGTTCTGGAAAGTGCAGCAAAGTGCAATAGAGACGGTGGGATAGAGGTTATCGCCTAGCTCTGTGGGAAACTGCCCTTGCTTCTCAGAGCTCGGATGACCGTATGAGATACACAAACAGACACACACACTAGACAGGCTAGAGATTTGTTTGCTCTCAATAGTGCAGAGAAATCAATGGAGATTCAGTGCTGAGGCCAGAAAAGAACGTTGTGGGATTTAGGTAGACCAAATCGATCTCTCTCTCTTTCTACCTGCTATCTCTGTGGGATTTCACAACATCAGATTCCCAATGTATGATTCCCTCTTTCTCCCAAACCAAAGCAGACTTGGGGTTTACTAAGGTGCTTCGTGCTGTTTCAGCCTGTTGAAACTTTCTTACTCTGTTTACTTTTTGGGTGGAGCACTCATAACAGTGAATGAGGCAAGTGTTACTGCATCAATAAGCATCTGAGTTGACACTTTTCAAAATCACTGACCCAAAGTGAGTTAGTCTGTCTGGGGTACTGGTAGTTGTAATGTATGGGTAGAACAATAAAG